>NW_024062958.1:0-74815 GCF_006381635.1 Hibiscus syriacus
GGCATATGTATCCCACATGTTATTTGCTAAAACTCATACGAAGAATAATTCTTACGAGAGTAAGCATCACCCCGACTTATTTGGAACGAAGATCGGGTCTAGAGCTTATATCATGCAAATGCATGTGATGTGTGTGAGGAACATACAAACCTTTGACTCAAAAAGAAAAAAGAGAAAAAAGATCTTGATAAAACCTTGCAAAGTGAAATTAATTGAACGTTAGTATGATAATTTAAGAAATAAAGAAATTAGAAAAACTTCAATAATGGATCATAAGCTAACTATAGACTCAAACCCAATTCTACCACTACGACAATATGTAAATGACTTACGCCTGACTTCTAAAAAAAGTCCAACGGAGTCGCCAAGCTGTCATGACAATTTTTTAGGAAAATAATTAAGTATAAAAAATAATTATGACTTTATTTTGAAAAATTGATTATTTTGAAAAATTGATGATTTTGAATTAATTTGGATGGGAGTCCCCATCACCTTTAGGTTAGGTAAGCCGAATACCTAAAATATCTTTTAAAACAATTTTTAAGAAAAAAATCATTTTTTAGACAAAAATAGGTATGTGTTTTCAAAGATTCAATTTAATGGGTCGGGGAGTCGATTACGCGTTGGGAAGGATAAGCACCCCATAATGCCAAAAAATTGGTACTTAATAACTTATACATTGTCGTATTGTTGGAAAATAAAATTTGAATTGATATTTAAAGTATGATCCATTTATTAAAGTTTAATTAATATGCTTTGAATTAATTATTTAAAGAAAATTCTTTGACTTGATAAGAAATCTCGAAATTCTCAATCATCCGTCGGGAAAGCTATCTCAACTATTTCTCATCTGTAGACATGCACAGAAGCCGGATATCAATCTGATCCTGTAACACTCTCAACCCGTATCCGATCCGAATACGAGTCTGGGATGTCACATTGACTTTTCAAACTTTGACTCTTGACAAAATTCAAAGAAAATTTAAAAACTTTCATTTAAAATAAAGACTGTTTATTTACATAAATTGACCAAAATAACCAAAATCGATCAGAGCATATTCAGCTCAATC
Source organism: Hibiscus syriacus (assembly GCF_006381635.1). Taxonomy (NCBI): domain Eukaryota; kingdom Viridiplantae; phylum Streptophyta; class Magnoliopsida; order Malvales; family Malvaceae; genus Hibiscus; species Hibiscus syriacus. Next base: position 1,071 of record NW_024062958.1, read on the forward strand.
AATTAATACATGCCAACTATGTTCAGATTAACCAAACACATTTAAATCATTTATTTTCTGATCTGAAACGTTGTAAGGAAAATGTTGACCTATCTTGCTCCTCTAAACTTCTCTTCTTGCTCAAACTCAACATTCTGACTTCCTGTGTCTTATAATATGATCATCGATATACACATTCTTAAACTCTTCTTATCAATCCTCAGCTTTACTCAAATATACTAATCATTACTTCCTTTTCCCTTTACTATACCACATTACTATGATCCAAATATACAACTGTATCCAGATCCATTTCATATTTGGTTATCATAACCTGACAATATCTTATAATCTTATAATTCCAGTACATTTTTATCACATACTCTGGTTAGCCAACGCTAACTTTTTCCATATTAACTGCAAACTCTTATCATAAACATACTCTTGTTTATGCTCAATACTATCACTTCGTTTCAACTCATAAACTCTGACTTTATACATCTTATACACTTATCACTAATGCACTTATCCTTGAGTTCTTCTATAAGTACTCACCACGTCATTCGATCTTTTTAACGTTCTTATGGTGACACTTGTTCACCATATTCTATCTTATCCACATACTAACAAAACTAATCCATATTGCTTTTCCGATTCAAAATAATAAAGATCTTATTTCACTATTCTAATATGATTTCAATTTTCTGAAATCAACCTTTTATCTTATGAGGCTCTTCCTGAGGTGTCCGCTTTTCCTCTTGCCTGGCCAGGGCAGGTGAATTGCTACAACAATCAGATTCACCCCCTCGTTTCTTTAAAATTCTCATAATCAGATTTCTACTATATTAAACTAATCTTATTCTATTAGCAAGACAACATACTCCTTACACTATCAGATCAGATATTTTTTTTACTCTGTGTTGGCATGTACACATTTTATGACACTTTGGACTTTAGTTTTTGTCGAGAATCGGCTAAACCGTAGCTCTGATATCATTAAATGTAATACTCTCAACTCGTATCCGACCCGAATACGAGTCTAGGGTGTTACAGATCCGGATCAGTTTTTATCCGATCCAATTTTTTCCCATAGAAAAAAAACCGGTTTATAAAATATCCGGTTCGGATTCTAACCGGTTTGGAGGGCCTAAAAATCCTAACCGGTGTAACCGGTTTTGGTTTGAAAAAAACTAGTTTTTTTAAAAAACTGGTTATAAAAAAGCCGATTTTAATATTATTAAAATTACATCGTCATCAATTGCAACAAGTTACGATATTAAAATACTTAAATACTTCCAAGTTTCGTAAATTCAAAAAAACTTACAAGTTTGATAATTGAAACAAAGTTTACGATAATTGAAATAAAGTTTAAAAATAAACTACATTGCCATATCTTCTTCGTCATCTTCGCCTTCTTCGTTTGGAGGGGATATTCCAAGTTCAACTTCTTCAATGTGTAAGTTTGCTTCCAAATCGGCATCAATTGCATCTTCTAGGGTGGTGATATGTTGCTTCCAAGCCGCTCCATCCAAATTATTCTTCAAACAAATGCATACTTCCACCGACTCAGGACTTAGTCTTGATCTCTGTTGCGATATAACCCTGCCACTAACAGAAAAAACGGATTCCGAAGCTACCGTAGAAGCTTGGACGGTTAGTAAATCATGGGCCATGGTGGCTAGAATCGGAAATTGTGTTTCCTTTTCTTTCCACCAAGCCAAAATATCCAAACGTTCAAACTCTTCAAATGTCATTTTTGATAGAAAATCGCATGACATGTAATTTCCCAACTCGCTACTTGGGGTGGTAGTACGTGATCGTTTGGATTGAGAATTTACAAGAATGTTAAAAAGTGAAAAATTTATGTTACTTGGACGTCTACTAGATGATTCTGCATTCGTTCTCATTTGATCGTGTATTACACTACTTGATCCGTATTTAGTTAAATAAATTGCAAACATGTCTCGAAACATTTGTTAAAATAATTTATTTTGTTTTGGACAAAGTTGGGTTCATCATCGGTTAGATTAAAGCAAACGCAATTTGTTCAATTAGTGTTTCAACCCCGCCAACATTTAACGTTGGGTTTAAAGTGGCGGCACAAGTAAAAATGGGGGAAATCTCCTTAAAATATTTTAAAAGTTTTTCCTTCATTGCAAAGCCAATTTCTTTAAAAACTTCGGTTTCAAATTCAAAGTCATTTAGTCGGGTAGCCAAAAAAAATATTTGATTAGAACCAACGAGCTAGTAGGGTAAAAAACACCAAATAAAAAGTTGTTGCATTTTTAAAAACCCCAAGCAAATCGGTTATTTGGCTATAGTTCCCAACTCGAATCCGGTTAAATGTTGGACATGGCCCCTCTCGAAAAGCGATCGTGAAATGTTTGTAATGTTTTCCCTTTGCCTTAAGGCGGTATGCATCATCATCCAAGTTGAGTTCCAACGTTGGACAATCCAAATTAGGACCCAAAGCTTTTTTATTAACCGACTTACAAACTCGTTTATAATCATTTAGTCTTTTGTTGTTGTTACAAAGAACCGATTTTATCATTACTTTAAATTCTAATCTAATCGGCTCAATAACCTCCAAACCGGCTTGCACGGATAAATTAATTATGTATGCAACGCAACGGGTATGAAAAAACGCACCGTCTAAAATCGGTGAAAGTAATATTTTCAATCTTGGAACTGCATTTGTATTATTCGATGCATTATCAAATGATATAGAAAAAACTTTATTTTCTAATTTATAAAGACAAATTATCCTTTTTAAAAGTGTAAATAAATTAGCACCGGTATGTGGCTCACCGAATAATTCAAACGCAATTGTTCTTTTCATCATTTGCCAATTATCTAGATCTAACTAAAGTGCCGTAACAGCTAAAAAAGAATTTCCGGTAGCATGAGGGGAACTCCAAACGTCACATGTAAGCGACACACCATAACGATGTTCTTGGAATCCTAAAATCATTTTTTCCCTCGCCGTACGCCATTTTTATAGCATCTCTTCTAAGGGTAGTACGACTTACTTGAGTATAACGTGGTTGCATTAGTTGTTGAATTGTTGCCGTGAAATCTTCATCATCAAAGTGGTCGAACGACAATGCTTTTGTAATCACGAACTTTGTAAACGCTTCTCGTAATTTTTCGTTGTCATAAACAAAAACACCACCTTGCGGTGTAAGATTCGATTGACTTGGATCCGATCTTGAGCGAAGTACCTTGCATGATTTTGTCAAATGGTTCTTCAACGTTGTGTTTCCTTCCGATGCAAGCAACTTTAGACACAGTTTACAACGTGCCCTCCTCGAGCCATTTGACATCTCACATAAATCGTAGTGATCCCAAATATCTTTGTTTCGAGTGTGTTCAATCACTCTCACGACTTCAAGGTTTTCCCCGACGGAAGATTCAGCCGTGTTACTCACGATGAACAAAAAATTACAAAAATAAGATTTGAGAGATGTTTAGGTGTTGTGTAATAAGTTTTGAGAAAGTTGTAATCAACCAAATACATCTCCAACCTATTTATACATGTTTAGGGTGGTAAAATGGTAATTTTTTAAAGAAACAAAACGGTCAAAAATGGTCACAAAACCCCCCAACGGCTAGTTTTTTAAACCCATACCGATTTTTTTCCGGATAAAAACCGGTTTATAACCGGGTTTTTTCAAATCGGTTTTTTATCCGGTAAAAAACCAGTTTAAAAAAATCCGATCCGGTTAAAAAAAACCGGGTTTTTCCCAAATCTGGTTTCGGATATTTTTTGTGCAAAATCGGGTATTCGGATTTTTTGTGCACCTCTACTCATCTGTAAAAGAATATTCTGTCTCTGAATTATTTAAAACATTGAATTATTATCAAAATTTGTTGCATGAAATAAATTATGATGCATTTTTGGAAAACATAAATTATTAATGTAAAAGTGAAAATAAAAATAAAAATATATAAAAGTGCTAGTAATTTTAAGTTCATATTCTGTTCGAACGTCTCAAGAGATGCTTTCCACGACCATTCTACAAATAACGTTCTTGAAAAACATTCGAGTAATAACACATAAAGGTATAAAAATTAATAGCTAAAAATAAATACATATTTAAACATGTAAAGGAACTATAATAATACAAATATAAATTGAAACATATAAATAGATATGCACGTAATAGAACACATAGAAATAAAAAAACATACAAAGAAGGCTTACAACAATTATATAATTTATATATACATACATACATAAAATTTTAATTGGCAATAAAACAAAGTTACAAATTTGGACCAAAATACATATATACAAACATGATAAACTAAAATACCAATAAAAGAATCTAATCATACCTAGTAAATAAGGACTAAATAACAAGAACATTAACTTTAGAGGCATAATAATAAACATATATAAAATCATAGCTAATGTGTAAACATCATATAACATGAGTACTAAAACATAAATAAATCGTAAAGCACATATAGGACTAAAATAAAACAAACCATAAATTAGTAAGGTAAATAAGAATTATACCTAAAAGCAACAATGTGCAAAACAATGACTGAAATGAAAGATTTATAAATATCATAACCAGAGTCCAATATCAATATCAATGCCAATAGCATAATATGTAGGATAATGGCTTAAATGAAAAAAATTGAAAGATAAGTGCTCGAAGTAAAATATCGCAAAGTTTCATTAATGGCTAAAACATAATATTACAAACGAGAAGTGACCTAAACAGAAATTAGCCCATGCACTAAAACACGCTGCCCTTCCCCTTGGCTAAAACATAGGCAAAAAACAGCCACTCTCTCCACCACTCTCATTTTTTTTTATTTTTTTAACCTTAAAAGGAGATAACTCTTTCCCCCTTTTCAGTTTTCCTCCGCCTTGAAAAGAGAAAGAAGCCACAACTACCGTAAATCGACGGTGAAGGTGAGCAAACCAACTCTATTTCATCTCTCTCTCTCTCTCTCTCTCTCTCTCTCTCTCTCTCTCTGTTTGTGTTCCCTTCCTGAAGTCCTACCCTTCTCCAAAACTACAAAATAAAACCCCAATCTAGGGTAAGAAATTTACAGTCGATGGTGGGGTATTTTGCTCTGGTGAAGCTGTGATGGTCGATCTTGCTGAAGGTAAACTTTTTTCTCAGTTTTTCATTTTTTGTTCTAATAAATCTATGTGGGTTGTTTTTTTCCCTATTTTTTCTCTCTTTTTTTGGTTTAAATCTGGTCCCCTAATGCTTTCTGCCCCCTTTCTTCTTCGGTTCCTCCCCCTCTTATCTACTTATATGTGATGATTTTATGAAAATTTTTGTTGCTACCGAGATAGGTTTGTGACAGATAAAGATTTCCTCGGGATTCTTTGGATTTGCTTCTCCTTTTTTATTATTTTTTTAGACTGAGTTGATTTTTGACTGACTTGGGTTGATGGATGGCTGAAATAGCAGTGTCAGAGTGATGATAGCGACAGTAGGGAGCTCCGATGACGGTTCACACGACGGGGAAGTCGAAGGGTCAGACGTGTGCACTACACGCGCCGGCTGATCGGACGGTCCACATCCAGTGATGGCGGCGGCTGGATGACAATTAGGGTTAAAACCCTAATCTGGGTCAACTTGGACTGTTGGATCAAATCTGATCCAACGACTGGAATCTAAGGCAGTTGGAGCTTTATGGTGAAAACCCTAGCGGGTTTGGGTTGGATGTTGGGCCTGGACTGTGTTGTAGTTGTGCTTCAGGTTAATGCCTGCAAAAAAATGTAAATAAATATTGTAATAATAATAATAATTTGAGAACCCGGACAAAAATGAGTGTCTACACAAATAAAATGTTAACGACATGAGCATCACTATCATTTAAAATTTTTAAAAATTAACAAATAATAAAAATAATTATATAAATAATTTATCAAATAAGTAAAAATTGATTGAAATTAATAAAATATAAGAATTTTATAAAAGTAAAAATTTAAACTTTTTTACTGGACAAAGTTTATCAAATAATTGAAAATTGGTTGAAATTAATAAAAAATTAAAATAATATAAAAGTAAAAATTTTCTTTTTTCATTTCCGACTCTGTTGTCGTTCCTCTAATATATTTTCAATAAATTTAATTTTACATTAGAACAATTATCCGAGCTTTTTTGAGTTTGGTGCTCATGAATCTGAGTTTTGAGTCTCAAAATTTTTAAACTAAAACCATAAGTAATTAGAAAACTCTCATCTATTTAATCATATATTGAACTATTAGAACATACAATACGTGATGAAGTTTTAACTCAAAATGATTGATATCTGACGTATTATTAAATTATGATTCCGTTGAATCCCGTATCAATTATAGAACCAATTATTATAATTATGAAACCCATATGAGAAATGGAGGAATATGTTATTCTTTTGTACTATTGATATTATTGTAGTGTCATAGTTACATATATTACGGTACAATTTATTTTTTAAAAATTATAGTAACATTTTTAATTACAAATATAGTTACAGTATTATAATAACTCTAAAAACAGTTATGATACGATTATTATGTTACGTAATAACCACAATTTAATATTATAATTTATGATGTTGACACTAAACATGCTTCAAATATTAAGAATATGTAAATTTATCATAAATTCAAATATTAAAATACAAATCAATTTAAAATTGTTTTATTATTATTTTTATATTAAAATATATGAGTTTATCATCGATTCGAATTATATTTGAAAGTATTATAATTTTAAATTTGGGAAATCTTATATAATTACTAAATAAATATAAAATATAAATCTTTTGGTACATTATTAAAAAAAATATTTTTTTATTTTTTTGTTTTAAAACCACTCCCTACTGAGATTACGCACCATTACTGTTTGCTGGTGCTAAGTGAAATAAAAAAACAAAGGTTTAATTTTGCTTTCAGTCCTTATACACTTTACACATTTACAATTTAATCTCTCTAATCTCAAGATTGTAGTCCCCATACATACGTAGTTATTTTAATTATTGGATTGATAATACCGTAAAAATATTTCTATTAAAATGGATTATAAGATGATTTTAAGTTAAAAAGTCGTTTACACAATAAATATTACATGTCCACAAGATATACAAGACTGAGACAAAACTAGATAACAAACGTTCTGATAGCTACTAAAAGTATTGATCCAATTGACAAAACCATGTTCAAATCCCTTATGAAATTTAGAGGATGCTTCTACAAACTGATTATAAGACATTGTTTTTAAGGGTAAATTACGTCGTTAACAAAAAGACTAAAGGTGGTCGGGTGTCACTGTTGGCCACCTTCGACCATCGTAAATGGTGGTTATTCGATCTCAAATTTCATGGGTCGCTTCACCTCGACACCATAAGTCCGAATTCAACCTCCATTTTGTCGAAACTTACTCCGAAGTCCATAAATTTGAGATTGAAAGTGAGAAACCTGAAACATTTTAATCTAGAATCACGAGGTTTGTGATATTTTCCGGTGAAATAACCACCAGATTCAGACTCAGGGGTTGAGATTAATCGACTCATGAAATTTGAGATAGAATGGTCACCATCAACGACGGTAGAAAGTGATCGGAATGAAAATGGTGTGGTGGCCGGTGGCGGCAAACTTTGAAAGTAGAGAGAAAATGGAGGGAAAGAAAAAATAAAAAATTAAGAAATGAAGAAAAAGGATTTTATAATGGATTCCAAACGCTGTCGTTTTGGTGTATATTTGAGTTTTTCAAAACGCCGTCGTTTTGATGCTTTTGTCATTTCTTGTGACATGTCATAGCACTGTTAAATAGTTAACGATAGAGTGAGTAAAAAATTCAATTTTTAAAGTTTAGTGAGCAAATTAGAAAAGCTGAAAGTTGAGTGAGAAAAATAGGAAAGAGTATAATTCAGTAAGAAACAGTATAATTTACCCTTTTTTAATCCAAATTTATGGGATTCAATTTGTAGGGACTAAATGTTAAATATGTGAAGGGTACAAGGATTGAGAGAAGAATTAGACTATATATATATATATATATATATATATATATATATATATATGTATATATGATTTTCAATTTCGGTTATTTTTTTTGAATTTCTGCTTGAATCCTCTGAAATTTGGACTCTTTTCTGTAAAATCTATAAGAGAATTGGAGGTTAAGAATTCAATGGAAAATACAATGACTACATTGAAGAATTTGAAACAGCTGATAATTTCTCTCGAAAATATGACCATGAGAAAGAAGAAGAGAGAACGTAGTGATATCATCCATCTTCATGGCTCAGAAGACTTTTACATCAAGCTTAAACTCATCCTCCGTCGGAAGTGCCACCGTGTCTTCTCATTCATATCCGCCGTGTCCGGTTGTCTTCTCCTCTTACTCTTCTCCGTCTCCGTTTTCTTCCCTCCGCCTACCGCTACTAATCTCTTCTTCCCTCGCCACTCTTCCGTACGTCACTCAACACTGCCATCTCCTTCGTATGATATTCGTGTGTTTGATTTGTCGAACTTCGAAAAGTAGAATTATATTCTCCGATTCTTTTTCGTTTGCAGGTGGTGGAAGAAAGAGCGGCGTTTCGAGTTCCGGTACGAGTTAGAACCGCAGTAGGAGCTGAATGTTGATTTTTGTTTTCGATTTTGATGACTTGTTTGGATCTTAAATCAGAATTGATTAATTGATTTTGGTGTTTTCTAGGCAAGTGGAGGGAATTTAAGTCGTGATTTATGGAGTTCGAGTCGATCAAAGTTCTATTATGGATGCAGCAACGCCTCGAACAAGTTTCAAAGTATTCTAAATTTAAATCCTTACTTTACTATTTATTAGAGGATCATGTACTCTTTAAGTTGTATTTTCAATTTCAGAATTGGTTTCATCTGTTTGTTCATTTACTAATTGTACTTCATTTTATTGATTTTTATTACGTTTTAGCTGCTGATGTGAAAACACGTCCGGACCGATACTTGTTGATTGCTACCAGTGGAGGGCTAAATCAACAGCGAACAGGGGTGACTTTTCTGAATCCGTACATGCTTATTTGATTTGAGAGAGCTAATATTGATTTCTGAGTTGCTTATTGATAATTTTCATGGCTACAGATCATAGATGCTGTTGTTGCAGCATATATATTGAACGCAACTCTAGTCATTCCCAGGCTAGACAAGCAATCCTATTGGAAAGATACCAGGTCTGGTGTTATCGTCTTCGTGTTTAATCTTCAATGCAGGGGAATGGTTTGTGTTCTATGTGTTGGTATGTGATGGGGTTTCTTTGATGCAGTTGTTTTGCTGAAATATTCGATGTCGACTGGTTCATTTCGTCTCTCTCTCGGGATGTCAAAATCATCAAAGAGATACCAACAAAGGATGGTAAAGCTTGGATTCCACGTACCATGCGTGTCCCTAGGAAGTGTGATCCGGAATGCTACAAGACTCGTGTTCTACCTGTTCTACACAAAAAGCAGGTAACTAATAGGTTGAAATTAGCTGTTCTACTCATTTGCTAATTGCTGGTGTGAATCAAATGCTAAGTTTATTTGATGAAGTTTTGAGAATTTGTTGGTAAAATGTGTTAAAAACTAGTAACTGTTATTGTCTCTCTCGGATTGTTCATCGGTAATGGAATCTGTTCCTGTTGCAGGCTGTTGAGCTTACAAAGTTCGATTACCGGCTTTCGAATGGTTTGGACCCAGATTTACAAAAACTGAGATGCAGGGTAAACTACCATGCTCTAAAGTTCACAGATCCGATTCTTGAAATGGGGAAACTCTTGGTTGAAAGAATAAGGATGAAAGCCAAGCATTTTATTGCCTTGCACTTGAGGTACTTGATGGAATTTGGCTGTTGCAATGGTTGCACTCATTTTCTTAAGGTTGATGTATCATTTGCAACAGGTTTGAACCCGATATGCTCGCGTTTTCTGGATGTTATTACGGTGGAGGAGACGAAGAAAGGGCGGAACTCGGTATGATCCGGAAAAGGTGGAAAACTTTACATGTAAGGTCTCCGAAGCCGTTAATGACATATCTGAATCCTAAATATGTTCTGAATGAGCATTAAAACATGTTTATTCTGGTGTGAACTGCAGGTGGACCCTGAAAAAGTACGAAGGAAAGGAAAATGCCCGTTGACACCGGAGGAAGTCAGTCTAATGCTAAGAGCATTGGGGTTTGGAAGTAATGTTCACGTTTATGTGGCATCAGGTGAGATATACGGAGGAGAAGAGTCGTTGGCACCGTTCAAAGCACTCTTCCCTAATTTTCATTCAAAGCAGACCATTGCCACTAACGAGGAGTTGGCACAATTTTCCTCTTTTTCCGGTCGGATGGCAGCACTGGATTATATCGTTTGTGACGAAAGTGACGTGTTCGTCACAAACAATAACGGAAACATGGCTAGAATGTTATCCGGTCGGAGGTATGCAAGTGCAGACGTCCGATGAAACTCTGTAAACGAATCACATCGACAACATGTCATCAAACTCTTTTTTTTCCTATTGCAGGAGATACTTTGGACACAAACCAACAATTCGACCCAATGCTAAGAAGCTGCACAAATTGTTCATGGACCGAAACAATACGACATGGGAAGAGTTTTCGTCTAAGGTTCGAACTTCTCAGATCGGCTTCACGGGAGCTCCGAAGGAAGCTCAACCCGGGAAGGACGAGTTTCATGAAAACCCAGATAGCTGTTTATGTCAGACCGAAGGAGTTGAAACAATTCAGAATCTAACTTCTGTGGAACATGAAAAGAAGAACAGGATGGATGCTCTTCAAATGAGTTATGAATATGATCCAGATTGGATCGATGATGATTATTTAGATAGCATTGGTGTGTACAAGGGGCTGCCTTATAGGGAAAGCAGTGTGGTTGAAGAGTTCAGTATAGACTAAATATTCTTGAATTATTTCGGATTAGAATCATTTCGGGTTTGAGTTTAGTTTAGATTGATTGATTGATTTTCCCCTGCAAATGTAATTGTGTACATGAAAAAGCCGGTGAAAAGGCAATAGTTGATTGAGGTTAGGACATCATTAGTTGGCAGATAATAAGCCATCGAGTAGAAGAAGCTTACCGCCATACTTGATTTAGTCATTTTGAATTAATTTTTGATTTTTTAAATTTGAGTTGAGTAAAAAATTTATTTTGAACAATTTGATTATCAACTAACAAAATATCCTTCTACTAAATTTATAATTTTTTTCACCATTACAAAATGATTAACCTATGTAAGACATGCATACCTATCTTTGGTATGTAATTTTTTTTTATAAAATAATTAACTCAAATAATATATTCAATTTAAACTTCAATAAATTCGACTTAATTTTTAACAAAATAAATTTGAACCGAAATTAAAAAATAAAATTCGTCAACTTGAATAACTAATTTTTTTATTCAATCCGATTAAATATTCAACTCTATTTAATGTTATTCATCATACATCACACAATAATTATAGAATTTTTAGAGTATAATCGTTAGGTATCTAACTTAGCCTGCAACAAATCATCCTAGGCTAAACCACAAACATCCAAAAGCCTGAGAGATCTATTCAACAATTCGTCGTCAATGGAGTTCTGGCCTCAAGGAATTTTGTGTGTTAGGCAATTGAAGCCAACCATCAACCAATTCATACCGATCTCTAAGGCCATTTAATTTTCCAGTAGTCGATGACGACGATTAAGTGGTGGGTTCATTGGTAGAAAGCTGAAGAAGACATCTTCTGTTTAGAGATGAAGAGGCTAAGGGGATTATGTGGCGGGTGGATCAGGTTGAAGGGAAGAACTCTTACGGTACAGATCTATTGAATTGTGTAAAATTATACTTCTACAATTAAATGAAATTAATCAGGACTAACCTAAGTTTTTTCTTAATATTATTGTGTCGTATTTTATTCTCCCTTTCATTTTTATTTAATTGGCGATGACATCAAGTTTTTTATCAGTTATCGACGCCGGTGATTATTAGTTCTCTTGATTTCCTTTTCCTTAAGTTTTTTCTTTCAATTTTAAATAAGAATCTTGTCCTTATGACAATTTATTTTTGCACTTGTGGTACATTTTTTCTCTGCTCTTGTGTCATGTTCCTTATGACTTTTGGTACTTTTTTCGCATACCTTTGCGGTCGTTTTGGTGCTCGCACAAAAATTCTTATGATATTTGTTTTGGATTTATTTGCAAGTAGTAACTTTTAGTTATCTTCTCTTTGACAAAAAGTTGTTTGCCGATACAATCAGAATTGTATGTGAAGCAACTTGTCAAATAGTTTGGTTCGCTCAGCACTCTTTTATCGCTTAGTAAAGTATTTCGTCTGACAAAGACAATGCATTTTTTTATGAAGGTTAGTGGCTTCTTTTGATGTTGGATGTCATTCTCAATGGAAGATTTTATTATTCTTTATATCATTGGATGTAATATTTTTATTTTTGTATGAATTTTTTTGTTTGTGACTATTGTCCTCATTTTTCTCTCTATGTGTGGTAACGATATAATTATAATTCATTCCATTGTTTTCATTAATGAAATCCAATTGTCATCATTTAAAAAATGTTAATTAAGAACAATAAACTTAGTTTGAGTACATTTATTTCTATACAAGTTTTATTTATATTCAAGTATTTATCTCTATAAATAAATATTTATTAGGAAATTTGGAAGCAGAAAAATAATTAAAGTGATATCAACGTAAAATAAGACATTGGCAAGAGATGATATTGCATATATTCACGGGCGAGCAGAACAATAATCTACTATAGATGTAGAGATCATGAATAGTACAAATACATGTTATCTCGTATATCTTAAATTCTGATATATATACCGGAATCCGGAGTATCCTAAATCACTAACTCAATATCCCTACAAATATCTATCTTTGTAATTTTTAGGGTTTATATAGCCTAAAAATCTATCATATATCACATAGGAATTATTGCCTAAAATAAGTATTTACTTATTAAATAAACTCAATTATCAAGTAATCTCCAACCATTAGAATTATAATAAAATATAATTTAATTACAAATTATAACTTGTCTCAAAATATAACAATACTAGTGATTAAAGGATTATAAGTGATTTGATTAACGCTAAAATAGCATATATTTGTAATTATCTTGTAATATCTCTCTCGATATAATGAAAATTTGTCATCTACCAATAATTTTCCATATTAAAAAAATTCACATAAATCTTGGTATCTTATTTTCTCCTAATTTTATTCCGTGATCGTTTATATTTATTATTATTGTCGTATTACATATAATTATGAAGGTAAGTGGACAAGGGTGTTAAAGACAATGGAATTGTCTGAGTACGCACACGAGCGGCATTGTAGTCTTGCATACATGCAACCTAACTTCTTGCCTGAACTATTTTCTAGTAATTTTTTTTTTGTTTCCAATAGAAATTATTAAAAATTGAGCACGTATGGAACTGGAATCTTGTCCCTTATACGCCATATCTCTGGCAGATACGTAGGATCATTTTGCATCAGAAGGAGACATTGGCCACATTGCCACTCTGCTCAATAATTAAGCATCCTTTCTATAAAAGAAATGTGTTAGCTCATCATATTACTTGTGATTATTGTGATGGGAGACATTGAGCAGACATCGGCAGCGAAACTCCTCGAAATCCAGATCAACATCACGTTAGGATTCATGGAGATTGCAGATGAGATTCCTTTTGTCTCCTCATTGCATTTATATAGGATCCTAGCTTGATGGGAATGCTGCATTCACCATTGAGCCTTTAGCCATTTGATCTTAAAACAAAAAGATAAAAGAAGATGGATTCTTCAGCTTTGAACCAGAAATCCAGCTTCCATGCTCGCTCAAACAGCTTGCCTTCTGCACCTCATCCACTTATTCCTCAAATAGATGAGCATTTATGCAGGTTGAAATCCAATGAAGCCGCCACTTCTTTGTCATCGATTACCAACAGATTAAATGGCCTTAGAGATCTGTATGAGTTGGTTAATAGTTGGCTTCAATTGCCTAGCACACAAAATTCCTTGGTCCAAAACTCCAATGACAACGAATTCTTGAATGGATCTCTCAGGCTCTTGGATGTTTGTGGTTTAGCCAAGGATGCTCTGTTGCAGGCCAAGGAAGATACCCAACAACTTCAATCGGTTTTTCGAAGAAGAAGAGGTGACGATTCCGGGTTCGCAAATGAAGTTAAAGCATACTTAGCATCAAGGAAGAAAGCCAACAAGTTGATAAACAAGTCTCTGAAAGATTTAAAGATCAGTAAATGTGGTGGTGTTGAAGCTATATTTAGCATGTTAAGAAATGTTGAAGGAGTTACTTTCTCAGTGTTACAATCGGTTTTTTGCTACATAACTGCATCGATCCCAGAACAAAAATCTACCAACTGGTCTTTGGTGTCGAAGTTGATGCACTCGAAGCGCATAACCTGCGAGGGACGAGCTTCGGGGAGCAACAAATTCGAGATAGTGAAAGCAATTTTGTGCAGTCTCGTTGGTTCCAAGACTAAAACCGAGAACGTACAGATTGAGTTGCAGAATCTGGAGTCAAGCATTCAAGACGTCGAAGACGGAGTCGAATGCCTGATTAGACTTTTGATTAAAACTAGAGTTTCTATTCTCAACATCCTCAGCCATTAACTGCTTGATATTATAGCAAATGGCATTACAAATGGGAAAAAGAATCCCACAATTTTGCATATACTGCATATGTTGAAAGAAACCAAATCAAGCAATTTGTATTCACACAAAGATTTAATGTCAATTGAACATCTTGTTATCATCTCAAATTGTTGTCATCACAATGAGAGCAACCTTCTTTTGCAATGTCGGTGATCTGAACTCTGGAATCGTAAACGATTCCGGTTTTCCAGTCAGCTGGAAGCACAGTTTTGGCCCAAATCCACTTCCCATCAAACCCAGAGGTTATCACAAATCTAAATTGCAATGCACCATTTGGAACTCTGCTTGTATCCCACACTGCCCCATACTTCCTCTTCATGAAACTCCAGTTTGAAGAACCAACCTGGAATGATAATGTAATTTGGTTTAAGTTCGCAAAAAAACACATAACACGCCACAATCTTTCGAGTTCGGGTTAACCTGAGATATATCAATGGCTACTATCTTCGATTCTAACAGCTAAGTTCTGGTTTCTATATCCACAAGGTATCCTGTTTCACAAAGATAATAGGAAATTCACTCACCATCAATAAAGTTCGATAGAGTTTGACATGAATTCGATCTGACTAGGCTAACCTTTTGTATTCAACATCAACAGTCCCGAGTTTCAAAATGTGTTGCCCCATGCCATGTTTAGCCATGGCCATGAAAGCTCTGCTGCTAAGAACAAAATCTGTTTCATTACCTTGATTGATATCAGTTAATGTCACCCTTGTCCCTTTACAGCTACATAGAGTTGAATTCTTGCACCTTATCTGCAACAAATATGTTCAAAAATGAAATTTCAACACTCAAAGAGAACAATACCGATGTAAAAAACAATCAGTTTTTTTTTTCAAAACAGTATATAGAAACCTGAAAGCAGGAACCGCAACCTGCTCCATCTTTGTAAAGAGAAGAACCACCGGCAGCAAGGTGGCCACGGCTTAAGCCAACTGCCAAGGAACCATATCCACAAGCACCAGCTGCAATATCAAAGCCACAAATGACCAAATATAAAAAGCTACCCACCAAATCTCTCACTGAAATACGATCTGGGTATTAATCTTATCAACAGAAAAAGCAAAAAAGGGCCAGGAAAATGCAGGTGTTTACATGAAAGTGCAGAGGCTTTGTTGAAATAAGCAGCCTTGGATTGGTGCAGACAGCGATCACAAGCAGTGGCAGACGAAAGGAAAATTAATAATAAGCAAAGCAAGAGAGCCATTTGTGTAAACACTATCTGTTTTGAGTTTATTTATTGGAATGAACAATGGCTTCTATGCATGGAGAGAGACAGAAAAGAAATGGATTTTGTCACCCACACTGTTGGTGCTTAACATAATACTAATACAATAGGTTTAGATTATTGATATGTGTTTGATACGAATATATAATAATTTGAAAATGATTTTAATATTAAATAATTAAAGTAAATTTAATTTTTTATCAGATTTGTGTGATTAAAAGTAGGTTAGACATATGGACCCAAAGTATATAATTCATTGAATTTTGATACATTACCTAATTAATCATGTATATGAGTGAGAAGATAGTATTGGCAAATATGATACTGATAAGCACAAATTCCAAGGCCTAAGCAAAGCATATTTCCCGAACATGAAGAGATAATGTGGGCTATATGTACAGATAAAGTCTTTACCTTTTTAACTAAATCATTAATCTTTCCACCTCAATCTTTGTTATTTAATGTTATCAATATATTAAATATTTTATACAAAATATATTCTCAATCATAAATATCAAAATTTAAATTTCTAATCTTATTTATGATATTTAGTGTCTCATCATACTAAACTGATTATTAGATAGATTACTCAATCATTAGTTTAATTATAAATTTATTATTTAATTAAAATATTATTACAATTTGCTTGTTCTTCCCCAAATAAATTATATTACGCTTCTGGTGTAATAACAATGTAGCAACTTGTTATTGCTTTATGATAGAATGTACTTATTCAATTATTATTTTGATCTAGTGGACTTACTTGGTTTTATCGATTTCACAGAAAATGACTAAGTTGATGAAATTTCTAAATATGAAGATTAAACTCATTAAGTTATTTTAAATTCAACCCAAATTGATAAAATGTATAAGTTTTAAGGATTAAGACTATTATTATATCATAGCATATTACAAAATTATTTCAATTTTAACGATGATATGTTATGTTTATAATGATATTTTAATTGAATGATGAAATTTAACTTTTAAAAAATATTCATTTTTAACCAAATTAATATTTAAGTGATTTGAGGTATATTTTATGTAACATCCCAAATTATGGATTAGTGACCAAATTGTAAAGTTTCAGAATTTGATGACTAAAGTAGAAGAATGAAATAGTTCAATGATTATTGGATATATATGATGAAGGTTATTTAGTAATTATTAAAGGAAATAAAGGGTAAAATGGTCATTTGATCATTTAAGGAAAAAAATGGAATTATATACACGTGGAAAGGGAGAGAATTCTCCAGAATTCTCTTCTCCTTTCTTCTTCTTCTTCTTCACGTGGAAGCCAAGAGCAAAGGCAAGTTTGATTTAGCTTTTGATTTCTTGAAAATTTTAAGTTGGATTTGAGTCTTTGAGGGTTATATAAGCTTAAGGAAAGCTTATATAAGTTTAAAACACCAAAGAGATAGAATTAGAAAGGAATTTCTATTAAGGGTTTATAAATGAACTTTTGTTATAGAAAGGTTTTTGAAGTTCTAAAGTTGGATTTGACTTGCCATCAGCTTAATTAAGAAGTATTAAGTGTTAGAATTGGATTTGAAACATGTGGAAAATAGGGTATGATTCTTGAAATTCCTAAGGAGGAGAGGATATTAAGGTTAAAGATGAGATAAATGAATATTAATGAGTTTAATTATGTATATGAAAGTTAGGAATATGAAAGGGTGGAAATATGAAGGATTTAATCCAAAAAGAAGGATTTTTCGGGTTCAAAAAGAGGTTCTGGGCAGAGTGCATCGATGCATATTCATAGTGCACCGATGCATCAATGTTAAAACCCAGAAATTGTTTGAAGGTGCATCGATGCATTGGTAGTGCATCGATGCACTCTTTTAAAATAAATACATCGAATGCAATTTGTGCATCGATGCATAAGTAGTGCATCGATGCATCCCATTAATAAGGAAACATCGAATGCAATTAGTGCATCGATGCATAAGGCATGCATCGATGCATCCCAGTAATAATACAACATCGAATACATTTTATGCACCGATGCATCAGTAGTGCATCGATGCATACCTTCATTAAAAGATGAAATTGACTTTTCTCTTGGTCTAAAGAGTGAACCATTAGAGTATATTAGTTATAATACTAATATAGATCTACGTATGATGATGTAGATGTAGAACTTGATTCCGTTCCGGATCAATTGAAGGATTATAATCGAATCAAAGCAAAGCTAAGGTGAGTGCATATTCTCTAGTAAATGAGGTTCAAGGGAAAATAAGACTTGTGATAAGTCTATTTCCAATAGTGAAAAACATGAATTCATAGAAGTATGTATTTGTTATGATTTATATGTGTGCATGGGTATATGTGTTATTGATATGAATATGGTAAGTAAAAGGGATTAATGGTGATGATAAGAATAATAATAAGGATAATGAAGTGATAGGTATATGTGAATATAGGTATTGATATGTTTTGTATGTATTGTAAGATGATATGTCTATGTGGTAACATGATAAGATGACAATGAGTTACATGTCATAGGAACACATGAGAAATGTTATGAGCCATATGAAAGAGAAAGTATATGTGATACATGAGGGTGAATCCTATGTGACATATGAATATGAATTCATATGAAAAGTGACATGAATTACATGAAAGAAACTACGTGATTACATGTATATGTGAATGAAACCATGAGCTTATATGAATATATGATATGGTTACATGAATATGTAAAAGGATATAAAAGATAATGCCCATGTTATGTGTCATGAGAGCTAGGGGTATAGTTGGCATGCCAAGATTCGAGGGTCTATGTGGTCATTCGGGATATATATGTATTCTTTGGAACATGTGTGAAGTCTGGTGAGACACATACTTGATCCCTAGTATATGTATATGATTCTTAAGGAGTGATATGTGGTCCTTCGGGATATATATGTATTCTTTGGAACATGTGTGAAGTCTGGTGAGACACATACTTGATCCCTAGTATATGTATATGATTCTTAAGGAGTGATATGTGGTCCTTCGGGACATTATTATATGGCACTACGGTGCAATTCTACGCGGCACTCCGGTGCAATTCTACGTGGCACTTCGGTGCAATTATATGAGCTGTGGTGACAGCATTAGTGCACAACCTCTATGTACTCGCATATCTTTAGTTCTCATATGAGTATCATGGTCTATTAAATAGATAATATTAATAAAGTGATAGGATAATATGTTTGTTCCCTTGTGGAATTTCATGTGTGATATTGATTGTACAAATGGTAACTTATAAGACTATAAGATGAAAAGAATCAATGATAGTGATAAAATAAGAAAGAAATGAAGATGATAATATAATTGATTGAGTGCACGTGTTTTATGATAATAACTATATATGGTTTACATGACATGGTATGTGTATGTGCAATTGGTTATGGTATATGTTATATGATATGGACATAAGAGATCATAGGAACATGAGATAAGATATATGAATGATAAGGACATATATGTATGCATATATTCGTTACATGTAAAAGTATGAGTGGTATGAAATGATAGTAAGAATTGTTTAGGTATGATTATTAGTTACCGTTTACCTTATAAGTTTTTATGCCTCACTAAGTCTTCGACTTAGCGTGTGATTGTTTCACACGTAGGTTTCGAGAAGAGTAAAGAGTAATGCGGAGCAAGACAGGTCAGTTCTCCTTACTAAATGTTAGATCAGAAAATATATGTACTGGTTATAGAGTGTAGTTGGCATGTAGTCTAAAGATATAAATTGTATGAACTCTGATATATTTTGTAAACGTTTTGAATGAGTTAACTGTTATCAAAGTTTTTAAATTACTCACTATTTTATACGAATAAATGTTTGAAAAGTCAATGTGACACTTCGGACTCGTATCCGGGTCGGATACGGGTTGGGGGTGTTACATTTAATGGTATCAGAGCTACAGTTTAGCCGATTCTAGGCTTAAATCGAAGTCAAAAGTTTTTAAAAAGTGTACATGTCAACTCAAAGTGAAAAATTCTGATCTGATAGTGTAAGGAGTATGCTGTCTTGCTAATAAAAAAAATAGATTATTATGTGATAATAGAAGTATGATAATAAGAGCTTCGAAATAAGTGAAAGGTAATAAACCTGAAGGTAATAGCATTCACCTGCCCTGGCCAGGCAGGGAGAAGAGCGAACACCTCAGGAAATACCTGTATAAAATTTGGAAAATTATTCTTCATGATTGAAGAATGTTCTGATGTGTTTTCAATTTATACTTCTTTAACTCATAGAATGAATGTATCAAATTAGTTGATAAAGTTGCGAGCACCCAAGTTTAAGGGTGGATTTGAGGAAGGTTCTATTGTTATAGACCTTTGGTTGAATGATATGATAGAAGGTTTTCATTTCTTCAAAGTGGAGATGTTGAATTGAGTATTTTTGTTACTACTTTGGTAAGTTAGAGTATAGTGGACAATTGTCACCATAAGAACGTTAAAAGATTAAATGATGTGATTAGAATTGTATAAGAGTTCAAGAATAAGTGCATTAATGACCTGTTTATAAAACAGATGAAACTGGAATACACGAGCTTGAAACAAGGGAATTACACCTTGTATGAGTATGATTATAAGTTTATTAAGCTAAGCAGAATTGCTGCTGAGTTAATTCCGACTGAAAATGATACATGTGATATTTTGTTAGGACTTGCGCCTTAAATTAAAAGAGTGTTACTGGTTTTGAATTTGTTATCGTTTCAAGAAATGTTTAATTGTGTTAAAGCTTTAAAGGGAAAAAGCTCTTAACGAAAAGTTTGGAGAAATAAAATCTTAGATGATTAAGAGAATTAGTGCTTCATAGAATTTTCGCACCGTCAAAGAAAGGTAGAGATGATGGTTCAACTTTAAACCAGACATGAATTAGTTATATTCTCCGTCAGAGAATCAAATCAGATGAGAGTTCGACAGACTCCAACAGTAGGGTTGATCTTGAAAGATTAAACAAAGAGTTAATTGAGGATAAGTCAAGGTTAAATACAACCCTTGTGAATTGGGTTAAAAGCTCTTTTAGAAGTTATGTAAATCAAAGCAGAAAAAGTATTGAAATCTGGTGATTTTTTAAACAAGTGGAGAAAACATAAGTATAAGAATGGTAAAGAATAAGGTTTTGTGCGAGTAAAGTTGACTATCAAAGTAATGAAAATATGATAAGGAGTGATGGTTATGGATAAATATATGTGATATAAAAGAGCATGGGATTATGAAGAACATGATATGGTTTAGTTATGTATAAGACAATACGGATTATAAAAGGATAAATAGATAAAGATCAAGGAATGGATTAAGTGTTTTACTAGAAATTAAATAATGTGAAGGATAAGAAGTATTTTAAATGTATCAAGTGAGGTAGATACTATTTTTGTATTTAAGATGGAAAGAGTTAGCGTTGGCTAACAAGATTATGGGACGGAATGTATTGAAATTACAAGATTTCAAGATATGGTAGGTTATGATAACCAAATATGAAGTGAATCTAGATATAGTTGTATACTGTGATTATAGTAAAGTGATAGAGTGAAGGAAGTGAGGATTCAAATGTTTGAGTAAAACTAAGGATTGATAAGAAGAGTTTAAGTATGGGTACATCAATGATCAGTTTATAAATAAAGGAAGTTAGAATGTTAAGCTTGAATAATGGAAGTGAAATGGTGTATGAGATTGAATGTTTATTTGATTAGTTGAGTAAACTATTGTTGAAATAATTCTGACTGCAAAGAATGTATATGAATGGTTCGATGAAGGTAATAAAGGAGACAAGGCATAATACTGTATATGAATGAGAGTATGGGTTCAATAAGTGAATTACACTGGGTTGTTTTTAACTGAAATGATGTGTAAGAATAATTTGATCAGGGCTTACGCCCTAGATTGAAAAGTTGTTATTAATTAGCTGTAATGGCATGGATGTTAGAATTATCCGATTTGAAGGAAACATAAAGTAAGTTAATCAAATGAGATACGAATCTGGATGTGGTTGTATATTTTGATCATATAAATATGATATAGGCAAGGAGATAAATATTTATATGTTTTAAAGAAAATTTTGAAGGAAGAAAATACAAGAAAGATATGATAAGAATGAGGTTTTGTATAAGTGAAGTTGATTAGTAAAATTATAAAGATATAATAAAGACTGGTAATCAGAGATAAGTTTAAGTGATATGAAAAGAGTATGTGAACATGAAAGAAAGATATGATTGGCGTATAATAATATTTTGAGTTATGAAGAAAATGAAAGGATGAAGTTTAAAGAATTAGATGTGATAAAGATTATGTTGAGATATAGGTTATAAGTTTAACCAGAAGTAAGAAAGGTATGTCAGGTAATATGAGAAATTGTTTAGTTATGTAAAGTGTATGTTTAATCAGTTATGATGAAGATTTAAGGTTATGTTTCTTGGTCAAGTGGATGTAGTCAGAGAAATGAATAAAGATTTATATGTAGTAAGGAAGTTTTGGAGTCAGTCAAGTAAGGATGAAATAAAAGTTTGGTGATTCTTGAAAGACAATTGAAGATTGGCAAGGAATTTGATTGATTTATGAGTTGGAGTAATAAGAATTAATGTTATTGTCTATCTGATAAGTGACATGATAGGAGATATAAAGTAAAAAGGTAGTCGAATAATTGAAAAGATAAGAACCAAGTTATTAAAGATGATACAAAAGATTAAGTTCAGAAAGCAGCAAGAGAACGTTAGAAGATATGTCCTTTTCAAGATGTGCAGTGAAAATTCGAGGACGAATTTTTTTAAAAGGAGAGGAGATTTGTAACATCCCAAATTATGGATTAGTGACCAAATTGTAAAGTTTCAGAATTTGATGACTAAAGTAGAAGAATGAAATAGTTCAATGATTATTGGATATATATGATGAAGGTTATTTAGTAATTATTAAAGGAAATAAAGGGTAAAATGGTCATTTGATCATTTAAGGAAAAAAATGCAATTATATACACGTGGAAAGGGAGAGAATTCTCCAGAATTCTCTTCTCCTTTCTTCTTCTTCTTCTTCTTCACGTGGAAGCCAAAAGCAAAGGTAAGTTTGATTTAGCTTTTGATTTCTTGAAAATTTTAAGTTGGATTTGAGCCTTTGAGGGTTATATAAGCTTAAGGAAAGCTTATATAAGTTTAAAACACCAAAGAGATAGAATTAGAAAGGAATTTCTATTAAGGGTTTATAAATGAACTTTTGTTATAGAAAGGTTTTTGAAGTTCTAAAGTTGGATTTGACTTGCCATCAGCTTAATTAAGAAGTATTAAGTGTTAGAATTGGATTTGAAACATGTGGAAAATAGGGTATGATTCTTGAAATTCCTAAAGAGGGGAGGATATTAAGGTTAAAGATGAGATAAATGAATATTAATGAGTTTAATTATGTATATGAAAGTTAGGAATATGAAAGGGGTGGAAATATGAAGGATTTAATCCAAAAAGAAGGATTTTTCGGGTTCAAAAAGAGGTTCTGGGCAGAGTGCATCGATGCATATTCATAGTGCACCGATGCATCAATGTTAAAACCCAGAAATTGTTTGAAGGTGTCTTTTAAAATAAATACATCGAATGCAATTTGTGCATCGATGCATAAGTAGTGCATCGATGCATAAGTAGTGCATCGATGCATCCCATTAATAAGGAAACATCGAATGCAATTAGTGAATCGATGCATAAGGCATGCATCGATGCATCCCAGTAATAATACAACATCGAATACATTTTATGCACCGATGCATCAATAGTGCATCGATGCATACCTTCATTAAAAGATGAAATTGACTTTTCTCTTGGTCTAAAGAGTGAACCATTAGAGTATATTAGTTATAATACTAATATAGATCTATGTATGATGATGTAGATGTAGAACGTGATCCCGTTCCGGATCAATTGAAGGATTATAATCGAATCAAAGCAAAGCTAAGGTTAGTGCACATTCTCTAGTATATGAGGTTCAAGGGAAAATAAGACTTGTGATAAGTCTATTTCCAATAGTGAAAAACATGAATTCATAGAAGTATGTATTTTTTATGATTTATATGTGTGCATGGGTATATGTGTTATTGATATGAATATGGTAAGTAAAAGGGATTAATGGTGATGATAAGAATAATAATAAGGATAATGAAGTGATAGGTATATGTGAATATAGGTATTGATATGTTTTGTATGTATTGTAAGATGATATGTCTATGTGGTAACATGATAAGATGACAATGAGTTACATGTCATAGGAACACATGAGAAATGTTATGAGCCATATGAAAGAGAAAGTATATGTGATACATGAGGGTGAATCCTATGTGACATATGAATATGAATTCATATGAAAAGTGACATGAATTACATGAAAGAAACTACGTGATTACATGTATATGTGAATGAAACCATGAGCTTATATGAATATATGATATGGTTACATGAATATGTAAAAGGATATAAAAGATAATGCCCATGTTAT
This sequence comes from Hibiscus syriacus, assembly GCF_006381635.1. Lineage (NCBI taxonomy): Eukaryota > Viridiplantae > Streptophyta > Magnoliopsida > Malvales > Malvaceae > Hibiscus > Hibiscus syriacus. Next base: position 25,403 of record NW_024062958.1, read on the forward strand.
GTGTCATGTGAGCTAGGGGTATAGTTGGCATGCCAAGATTCGAGGGTCTATGTGGTCTTTCGGGATATATATGTATTCTTTGGAACATGTGTGAAGTCTGGTGAGACACATACTTGATCCCTAGTATATGTATATGATTCTTAAGGAGTGATATGTGGTCCTTCGGGATATATATGTATTCTTTGGAACATGTGTGAAGTCTGGTGAGACACATACTTGATCCCTAGTATATGTATATGATTCTTAAGGAGTGATATGTGGTCCTTCGGGACATTATTATATGGCACTACGGTGAAATTCTACGCGGTACTCCGGTGCAATTCTACGTGGCACTTCGGTGCAATTATATGAGCTGTGGTGACAGCATTAGTGCACAACCTCTATGTACTCGCATATCTTTAGTTCTCACATGAGTATCATGGGCTATTAAATAAATAATATTAATAAAGTGATAGGATGATATGTTTGTGCCCTTGTGGAATTTCATGTGTGATATTGATTGTACAAATGGTAACTTATAAGACTATATGATGAAAGGAATCAATGATAGTGATAAAATAAGAAAGAAATGAAGATGATAATATAATTGATTGAGTGTACGTGTTTTATGATAATATCTATATATGGTTTACATGACATGGTATGTGTATGTGCAATTGGTTATGGTATATGTTATATGATATGGACATAAGAGATCATAGGAACATGAGATAAGATATATGAATGATAAGGACATATATGTATGCATATATTCGTTACATGTAAAAGTATGAGTGATATGAAATGATAGTAAGAATTGTTTAGGTATGATTATTAGTTACCGTTTACCTTATAAGTTTTTATGCCTCACTAAGTCTTCGACTTAGCGTGTGATTGTTTCACACGTAGGTTTCGAGAAGAGTAAAGAGTAATGCGGAGCAAGACAGGTCAGTTCTCCTTACCAAATGTCAGATCAGAAAAATATATGTACTGGTTATAGAGTGTAGTTGGCATGTAGTCTAAAGATATAAATTGTATGAACTCTGATATATTTTGTAAACGTTTTGAATGAGTTAACTGTTATCAAAGTTTTTAAATTACTCACTATTTTATATGAATAAATTTTTGAAAAGTCAATGTGACACTTCGGACTCGTATCCGGGTCGGATACGGGTTGGAGGTGTTACATTTAATGGTATCAGAGCTACGGTTTAGCCGATTATAGGCTTAAATCGAAGTCAAAAGTTTTTAAAAAGTGTAAATGCCAACTCAAAGTGAAAAATTCTGATATGATAGTGTAAGGAGTATGTTGTCTTGCTAATAAAAAAAATAGATTATTATGTGATAATAGAAGTATGATAATAAGAGCTTCGAAAGAAGTGAAAGGTAATAAACCTGAAGGTAATAGCATTCACCTGCCCTGGCCAGGCAGGGAGAAGAGCGAACACCTCAGGAAATGCCTGTATAAAATTTGGAAAATTATTCTTCATGATTGAAGAATGTTCTGATGTGTTTTCAATTTATACTTCTTTAACTCATAGAATGAATGTATCAAATTAGTTGATAAAGTTGCGAGCACCCAAGTTCAAGGGTGGATTTGAGGAAGGTTCTATTGTTATAGACCTTTGGTTGAATGATATGATAGAAGGTTTTCATTTCTTCAAAGTGGAGATGTTGAATTGAGTATTTTTGTTACTACTTTGGTAAGTTAGAGTATGGTGGACAATTGTCACCATAAGAACGTTAAAAGATTAAATGATGTGATTAGAATTGTATAAGAGTTCAAGAATAAGTGCATTGATGACCAGTTTATAAAACAGATGAAACTGGAATACACGAGCTTGAAACAAGGGAATTACACCTTGTATGAGTATGATTATAAGTTTATTAAGCTAAGCAGAATTGCTGCTGAGTTAATTCCGACTGAAAATGATACATGTGATATTTTTTGTTAGGACTTGCGCCTTAAATTAAAAGAGTGTTACTGGTTTTGAAATTGTTATCGTTTCAAGAAATGTTTAATTGTGTTAAAGCTTTAAAGGGAAAAAAGCTCAGAACGAAAAGTTTGAAGAAATAAAATCTTAGATGATTAAGGGAATTAGTACTTCATAGAATTTTTGCACCGTCAAAGAAAGGTAGAGATGATGGTTCAACTTTAAACCAGACATGAATTAGTTATATTCTCCGTCAGAGAATCAAATCAGATGAGAGTTCGACAGACTTCAACAGTAGGGTTGATCTTCAAAGATTAAACAAAGAGTTAATTGAGGATAAGTCGGGGTTAAAGACAACCCTTGTGAATTGGGTTAAAAGCTCTTTTAGAAGTTATGTAAATCGAAGCAGAAAAAGTATTGAAATCTGGTGATTTTTTTTAAACAAGTGGAGAAAACATAAGTATAAGAATGGTAAAGAATAAGGTTTTGTGCGAGTAAAGTTGACTATCAAAGTAATGAAAATGTGATAAGGAGTGATGGTTATGGATAAATATATGTGATATAAAAGAGCATAGGATTATGAAGAACATGATATGGTTTAGTTATGTATAAGACAATGCGGATTATAAAAGGATAAATGGATAAAGATCAAGGAATGGATTAAGTGTTTTGCTAGAAATTAAATAATGTGAAGGATAAGAAGTATTTTAAATGTATCAAGTGAGGTAGATATTGTTTTTGTATTTAAGATGGAAAGAGCTAGCGTGGGCTAACAAGATTATGGGACGGAATGTATTGAAATTACAAGATTTCAAGATATGGTAGGTTATGATAACCAAATATGAAGTGAATATGGATACAGTTGTATACTGTGATTATAGTAAAGTGATAGAGTGAAGGAAGTGAGGATTCAAATGTTTGAGTAAAACTAAGGATTGATAAGAAGAGTTTAAGTATGGGTACATCAATGATCAGTTTATAAATAAAGGAAGTTAGAATGTTAAGCTTGAATAATGGAAGTGAAATGGTGTATGAGATTGAATGTTTATTTGATTAGTTGAGTAAACTATTGTTGAAATAATTCCGACTGCAAAGAATGTATATGAATGGTTCGATGAAGGTAATAAAGGAGACAAGGCATAATACTATATATGAATGAGAGTATGGGTTCAATAAGTGAATTACACTGGGTTGTTTTTAACTGAAATGATGTGTAAGATTAATTTGATCAGGGCTTACGCCCTAGATTGAAAAGTTGTTATTAATTAGCTGTAATGGCATGGATGTTAGAATTATCCGATTTGAAGGAAACATAAAGTAAGTTAATCAAATGAGATACGAATATGGATGTGGTTGTATATTTTGATCATATAGATATGATATAGGCAAGGAGATAAATATTTATATGTTTTAAAGAAAATTTTGAAGGAAGAAAATACAAGAAAGATATGATAAGAATGAGGTTTTGTATAAGTGAAGTTGATTAGTAAAATTATAAAGATATAATAAAGACTGGTAATCAGAGATAAGTTTAAGTGATAGGAAAAGAGTATGTGAACATGAAATAAAGATATGATTGGCGTATAAGAATATTTTGAGTTATGAAGAAAATGAAAGGATGAAGTTTAAAGAATTAGATGTGATAAAGATTATGTTGAGATATAGGTTATAAGTTTAACCAGAAGTAAGAAAGGTATGTCAGGTAATATGAGAAATTGTTTAGTTATGCAAAGTGTATGTTTAATCAGTTATGATGATGATTTAAGGTTATGTTTCTTGGTCAAGTGGATGTAGTCAGAGAAATGAATAAAGATTTATATGTAGTAAGGAAGTTTTGGAGTCAGTCAAGTAAGGATGAAATAAAAGTTTGGTGATTCTTGAAAGACAATTGAAGATTGGCAAGGAATTTGATTGATTTATGAGTTGGAGTAATAAGAATTAATGTTATTGTCTATCTGATAAGTGACATGATAGGAGATATAAAGTAAAAAGGTAGTCGAATAATTGAAAAGATAAGAACCAAGTTATTAAAGATGATACAAAAGATTAAGTTCAGAAAGCAGCAAGAGAACGTTAGAAGATATGTCCTTTTCAAGATGTGCAGTGAAAATTCGAGGACGAATTTTTTTAAAAGGAGAGGAGATTTGTAACATCCCAAATTATGGATTAGTGACCAAATTGTAAAGTTTCAGAATTTGATGACTAAAGTAGAAGAATGAAATAGTTCAATGATTATTGGATATATATGATGAATGTTATTTACTAATTATTAAAGGAAATAAAGGGTAAAATGGTCATTTGATCATTTAAGGAAAAAATGGAATTATATACACGTGGAAAGGGAGAGAATTCTCCAGAATTCTCTTCTCCTTTCTTCTTCTTCTTCTTCACGTGGAAGCCAAGAGCAAAGGTAAGTTTGATTTAGCTTTTGATTTCTTGAAAATTTTAAGTTGGATTTGAGTCTTTGAGGGTTATATAAGCTTAAGGAAAGCTTATATAAGTTTAAAACACCAAAGAGATAGAATTAGAAAGGAATTTCTATTAAGGGTTTATAAATGAACTTTTGTTATAGAAAGGTTTTTGAAGTTCTAAAGTTGGATTTGACTTGCCATCAGCTTAATTAAGAAGTATTAAGTGTTAGAATTGGATTTGAAACATATGGAAAATAGGGTATGATTCTTGAAATTCCTAAAGAGGAGAGGATATTAAGGTTAAAGATGAGATAAATGAATATTAATGAGTTTAATTATGTATATGAAAGTTAGGAATATGAAAGGGGTGGAAATATGAAGGATTTAATCCAAAAAGAAGGATTTTTCGGGTTCAAAAAGAGGTTCTGGGCAGAGTGCATCGATGCATATTCATAGTGCACCGATGCATCAATGTTAAAACCTTGAAATTGTTTGAAGGTGTATCGATGCATTGGTAGTGCATCGATGCACTCTTTTAAAATAAATACATCGAATGCAATTTGTGCATCGATGCATAAGTAGTGCATCGATGCATCCCATTAATAAGGAAACATCGAATGCAATTAGTGCATCGATGCATAAGGCATGCATCGATGCATCCCAGTAATAATACAACATCGAATACATTTTATGTACCGATACATCAGTAGTGCATCGATGCATACCTTCATTAAAAGATGAAATTGACTTTTCTCTTGGTCTAAAGAGTGAACCATTAGAGTATATTAGTTATAATACTAATATAGATCTATGTATGATGATGTAGATGTAGAACGTGATCCCGTTCCAGATCAATTAAAGGATTATAATCGAATCAAAGCAAAGCTAAGGTGAGTGCACATTCTCTAGTATATGAGGTTCAAGGGAAAATAAGACTTGTGATAAGTCTATTTCCAATAGTGAAAACATGAATTCATAGAAGTATGTATTTGTTATGATTTATATGTGTGCATGGGTATATGTGTTATTGATATGAATATGGTAAGTAAAAGGGATTAATGGTGATGATAAGAATAATAATAAGGATAATGAAGTGATAGGTATATGTGAATATAGGTATTGATATGTTTTGTATGTATTGTAAGATGATATGTCTATGTGGTAACATGATAAGATGACAATGAGTTACATGTCATAGGAACACATGAGAAATGTTATGAGCCATATGAAAGAGAAATTATATGTGATACATGAGGGTGAATCCTATGTGATATATGAATATGAATTCATATGAAAAGTGACATGAATTACATGAAAGAAACTACGTGATTACATGTATATGTGAATGAAACCATGAGCTTATATGAATATATGATATGGTTACATGAATATGTAAAAGGATATAAAAGATAATGCCCATGTTATGTGTCATGAGAGCTAGGGGTATAGTTGGCATGCCAAGAGTCGAGGGTCTATGTGGTCCTTCGGGATATATATGTATTCTTTGGAACATGTGTGAAGTCTGGTGAGACACATACTTGATCCCTAGTATATGTATATGATTCTTAAGGAGTGATATGTGGTCCTTCGGGATATATATGTATTCTTTGGAACATGTGTGAAGTCTGGTGAGACACATACTTGATCCCTAGTATATGTATATGATTCTTAAGGAGTGATATGTGGTCCTTCGGGACATTATTATATGGCACTACGGTGCAATTCTACGCGGTACTCCGGCGCAATTCTACGTGGCACTTCGGTGCAATTATATGAGCTGTGGTGACAGCATTAGTGCACAACCTCTATGTACTCGCATATCTTTAGTTCTCACATGAGTATCATGGGCTATTAAATAGATAATATTAATAAAGTGATAGGATAATATGTTTGTTCCCTTGTGGAATATCATGTGTGATATTGATTGTACAAATGGTAACTTATAAGACTATATGATGAAAGGAATCAATGATAGTGATAAAATAAGAAAGAAATGAAGATGATAATATAATTGATTGAGTGTAAGTGTTTTATGATAATATCTATATATGGTTTACATGACATGGTATGTGTATGTGCAATTGGTTATGGTATATGTTATATGATATGGACATAAGAGATCATAGGAACATGAGATAAGATATATGAATGATAAGGACATATATGTATGCATATATTCGTTACATGTAAAAGTATGAGTGGTATGAAATGATAGTAAGAATTGTTTAGGTATGATTATTAGTTACCGTTTACCTTATAAGTTTTTATGCCTCACTAAGTCTTCGACTTAGCGTGTGATTGTTTCACACGTAGGTTTCGAGAAGAGTAAAGAGTAATGCGGAGCAAGACAGGTCAGTTCTCCTTACCAAATGTCAGATCAGAAAATATATGTACTGGTTATAGAGTGTAGTTAGTATGTAGTCTATAGATATAAATTGTATAAACTCTGATATATTTTGTAAACGTTTTGAATGAGTTAACTGTTATCAAAGTTTTTAAATTACTCACTATTTTATACGAATAAATGTTTGAAAAGTCAATGTGACACTTCGGACTCGTATCCGGGTCGGATACGGGTTGAGGGTGTTACATTTTACCTATTTATGTTTTTCCATGTTTTCAAAGCCTAAAAGTTTCAAGAACCAATGGATCATCCTCGAGTATAGAATTAGTGATTTGGACCCATTACCGTTGCTTTAACCGTTGATTATTATTTTAAGAAAACGTACGGATTTTAATGGTAAAAATGGATGTTTCTTTAGAGGTTTCAGATTCGAGTCGTCTATCTATAAGATGTATGTACATTGTAAATAACTAAGAAAAATTCTGAACAAAAATTATCTTATAATTATCTCGGACTATTCAGTATATATAAACACAGACATAAATAATTGATTAATACTGATATCTTTTACTATAGATAACACATGTTATATCATTTGTGGGTCAAAAGTGAAGCGAAAGTCTACTTGGTTGCTCACATGTCCAATGCTTCAATCCAAGGAACTGCGTCGTTGCGTGATATATGATGATGCATTCATCGTAAATGGTGAGACAATATGTTCTAAGTTCGAGAAAAAAATCGAAAAAACGATTTCAAGGGCATGTACTTCTTTATTTTCTTCAAGTAAATCTTATGTAACATATTTTACACTTCTTGTATAGATTGACCATCAATGAGAATATTCAAGGATATAATTCAGTTGCAGGTCTTTGCTTGTATAGAAGATTGAATAAAGAAATGTTGAAATGTAAGCATTTTTTCTTCACACTATATGCGTCGATATTGATGCAATCACGCAAATCTCATGCGAGTATGTATGTATACATGCATGCATGCAAGTAAGTATGAATGTATCATGTGATGGGGGACATGAGGAATCTGAAGCTTTGAAATTGCAGTTAGGGATAATATGGACTTGACATCTATCTTAACAATAATCTCAGCTTGGTTTTCAAGCAATGTCTATTAACTAACCAGCTCTACAACTCATTACAACATAAATAGGCATATTTATGTTTTAGTATTAATGACGGTAACATTTGAGTTGTGACGGTTATAAGTAGTTCACTTTTTTGATTTGGATGGAGAATCATAGCTGATGATTTATGATAATATTGTAGACAGTTCCTACGTCTGACTTTTTGAAGATGTAGATAAAGATCTATATCCCTTCAATCTTGGTTGAGGGGTTTAATAGCGATTTTGGTGATAGTGGTCATAATGACTACACGTAAGTTGTTCGGTTAAATGGATAAAGTCGTCTGATGATGGAATCAGTCTTGAAAGATCACGTGAACCTACTGATAATTATGTCAAAAGTCATATCGAGAGAAAATGATTGGTCAAGAAGTAATACAATTCGAAATTTATGATTGACGGAGAAAGGCTCTTGGAGGCCTCCTCTTTATCTAAAAACTCCGATTTTCAGCGGAGTTGTTTGTGGAGGAGGTCCGAAGGAATATAATAGATATCATATTTATCTGCAACTTTTTCCACCAAGAACAAATGCCAAATGGAAGCAAAGAAAGATGTAGTTTTGTTCAAGAAAATTATATTCATTTGGTATCAGATCAAGTATACATGTATTTTGTTAACCATATACAAGAAATGTACATCAAAGTTGTGATGCAATCTGCTTTAATTTTCAGTAGTTGATGGCTGAGGGTGTTGAGAATGGAAACTTTATTCTTAATCATCAGGCATTCGACTCCGTCTTCAACGTCTTGAATGCTTGATTCCAGCTTCTGCAACTCAATCTGTGCGTTCTCGGTTTCCGTCTTGGAACCACCGAGACTGCACAACATTGCTTTCACTCGCTCGAATTCATTGCTCCCCAAAGCTCGTCCCTCGCAGGTTATGCGCTTCGAGTGCATCAACTTCGACACCAAAGACCAGTTGGTCGATTTTGGTTCCGGGATCGATGCATTTATGTAGCAAAAAACCAATTGTAACATTGAGAAAGTAACTCCAACATCTCTTAACATGCTAAATGTAGCTTCAACACCGCCACATTTACTGATCTTTAAATCTTTCAAAGACTTGTTTATTTGCTTGTTTGCTTTCTTCCTTGATGCTAAGTATGCCTTGGCTTCATTTGCGAAACCGGCATCGTTTCCTCTTCATCTTCGGAAGACCGATTGAAGTTATTGGGTATCTCCTTGACCTGCAACAGAGCATCCTTGGCTAAACCGCAAACATCCAAGAGCCTGAGAGATCCATTCAACAATTGGTTGTCATTGGAGTTTTTGACTAATGAATTTTGTGTGCTAGGCAATTGAAGCCAACCATCAACCAATTCATACAGATCTCTAAGGCTGTTTGATTTGTCGGTAATCGACGATGAAGAAGTGGCGGCTTCATTGGATTTCAGCCTGCATAAATGCTCTTCTACTTGAGGAATAAGTGGATGAGGCGTAGAAGGCAAGCTGTTTGAACGAGCATGGAAACTAGATTTCTGGTTCAAAGCTGAAGAATCCATCTTCTTTCTTTTTGTTTAAAGATCAAATGGCTAAAGGCTCAATGGTGAATGCAGCATTCCAATCAAGCCATGATCATATATAAAGGCAATGAAGAGACAGAAGGAATCTCATCTGCAAATCTCCATGAATCCTAACGTGATACTGATCTGGATTTCGACGATTTTCGCTGCCGATGTTTGCTCAATGGCTTCCATCATCCAACTAACCACAAAGTAATCTCAACAAACACGATGAACTGACACAATTTTTTGTTAAAGAAACGATGCTTAATTATTGAGAATGAGTGGCACTGACACTGACCAATATCTCCTTCTGGTGCGAAGAAGATCCTACATATCACTGATATCAGGCTGAGATATGGCGTATAATGGACAGGATTCCAGTGCCACTCGTGCTGAATTTTGAATCATTTCTATTGGAAACAAGAAATTTGTAGAAAATAGAGGTTTAAGGCAAGAGGTTAGGTTGCATGGATGCAAGCAGGTAGGAGAAACAGGACAGTAGAGGACTACAATGCCGCTCGTGTGCGTACTTGAAATCTGAAAATGAAAAAAATAAATAAATGATGAAACCACAAAGTTTAGACATAAAAGAAAGGAAATAGCATTTAAGCCTTGTCTTATATGATGCCGTTTTAGACGATGTCCATTGTCTTCAACATGCCTTACCCACCTACCTGCATGTTGAAAATTCAATATTAGCCTATATGTTCACACCTAAATTAATTTGATGTCATTGCTTACATCAATTTAGTTTTGATGTCATTGCTTACATCAATTTAGTTAGGTGAAAATTAAGTATTTTTCTCATGTTTTAATTTCAATGGTTTAGATTATTTAGTGTTTATTTTAATGAGTGGTTTAGATTGTTTCTTGTAACCTATAAATACCCTACTTGTATTTGAGTTTTATCATCCAACAATCAAAGCTTAATTATAAGCATTTGAAAGCTTTCTTAAGAGTTCTTCCCTTTTGCAATTTTGTGAGATTATTCTAAAGAGAGTTTTTTTTTATCAATTAGAGTTTTTACTCTATTTTGATTCAACAATTGGTATCCGAGCCACGTTTTTTAAGATCTCTTGAAATTCTGAGTATGCTCTGTGGCTGCAGTTTTTAACTGATCTTCCACATCAGAAATATTTCTTGAGTTATTGTCGAGGTTATTACAAACCTTGTGGAGCTTCTTTGTGTTTAGAGTAATTTAGTACTCTGCACGTTTGTTACTCAAGCTTGTTCGGTGTAGTCAAAGCCTTGCCGTTAAGATGGGTGATCTTCAAGTAGTTGGAGGAATCAAGAAGCTCAACAACAAAAACTACAACACGTGGGCAACATGTATGGAGTCATACTTACAAGGTCAAGACCTTTGGGAGGTTGTCGGTGGTGGTGAAGTTACACAACCGGCGACAGAAGATGCCAATGGAATCTTGCGAAAGTGGAAAATTAAAGCAGGCAAAGCAATGTTTGCTTTAAAGACCACAATTGAAGAAGAAATGTTGGAGCACATCCGGGATGCTAAAACACCAAAGGAAGCATGGGACACTTTTGTTACACTCTTTTCGAAGAGGAACGATACAAAATTGCAACTTCTCGAGAATGAACTTCTATCAATGGCGCAACGCGACATGGCGGTTGCCCAATACTTTCACAAGGTGAAGTCGATATGCCGTGAAATTTCAGAATTAGATCCGACAGCTGCTATTGGGGAAGCCAGGATAAAAGAATAATTGTCCATGGTTTGAGACCCGAATATCGAGGGTTTGTTGCCGCTGTACAGGGATGGCCGACACAACCATCGCTTGTTGAGTTCGAAAATTTGCTTGCAGGTCAAGAAGCCATGGCCAAGCAAATGGGAGGAGTCTCGTTGAAGGGTGAAGAGGAAGCGCTCTACACCAGCAAAAGCAGAGGCACTTTTCAGCGGTATACTGGCAATGGATCTAAAAAGGATGGTGACAAGGTGAAAAATTACCAAGGAAAGGGAGGCCCTCATTCAGGGGGAGCTTCCAAGAATCGCGGTAATAGTAGAAAGTTCGATGGCAAGTGTTACAATTGTGGGAAGATGGGCCACATGGCAAAAGACTGTTGGACCAAGTAAAAGCCTGTTGAAAGTAATACTGCTACTTCTTGTTCGAAGGAGAATAGTGAAGATGGTTGGGATGCTGAAGCGTTATTTGCTACGGAGGAAGAAGAATTAGCTCTCACAGTAACAACACCAGAACGGATTGACTACAAGAATGATTGGATCGTAGATTCTGGCTGCTCAAATCATATGACGGGTGACAAACAGAAGTTGCAAAACCTGTCTGAGTACAATGGAGGTCGTGTGGTGGTGACAGCTGACAACTCAAGGTTACCGATAACTCACATCGGTAAGACAATAGTTACTCCTCGATATAATACTAACCAGGTGCAACTCCAAGATGTTTACCATGTCCCAGGAATGAAGAAAAATTTGCTATCTGTGGCTCAACTAACATCATCAGGCCATTATGTCTTATTTGGTCCCCAAGACGTGAAGGTTTATCGTGACGTCAAAATCACAGAAACACCAACAATGGAGGGACGACGTTTGGAATCAATTTACGTGATGTCAGCAGAGTCTGCATATGTAGACAGGACAAGGAAAAATGAGACATCAGATCTATGGCACATGCGGTTAGGTCACGTTAGCTATTCCAAGCTAAGTGTGATGGTGAAAAAGTCGATGCTTAAGGGGCTTCCTCAACTAGACGTGAGAACAGACACGGTCTGTGCGGGATGCCAGTATGGTAAAGCACACCAATTACCATATGACGAGTCGAAGTTTAAAGCAAAAGAACCTTTGGAGTTGGTTCACTCTGATGTGTTCGGACCGGTTAAGCAACAGTCAATTAGCGGTATGCGGTACATGGTAACATTCATTGATGACTTCTCCAGGTATGTGTGGGTTTTCTTTATGAAAGAAAAATCTGATACTTTCTCAAAGTTTAAAGAGTTCAGAGACTCAGCTGAAGGAGAAGTGGGAAAGAAGATATGCTGCTTGCGCACAGACAACGGAGGAGAATATAGATCAAACGAGTTCTCTCAATACCTAAGGGAATGCCGAATACGTCATCAGTACACTTGTGCCAACACACCACAACAGAATGGTGTAGCGGAAAGAAAAAACCGGCATCTTGCAGAAATTTGTCGAAGTATGCTACATGCAAAGAACGTATCTGGAAGGTTTTGGGCTGAAGCAATGAGGACTGCAGCCTTTGTGATCAATAGACTTCCTCAACCAAGGTTAGGATTTGTTTCACCCTTTGAGAAACTATGGAACATAAAACCTACAGTTAGCTACTTTCGAGTATTTGGCTGTGTATGTTATGTGTTTGTTCCTGATCATTTACGGAGCAAATTTGACAAGAAAGCTGTTAGATGTATCTTTGTGGGATATGACAGCCATAGAAAGGGGTGGAAATGTTGTGATCCAATTAGTGGAAGATGCTACACGTCACGAAATGTGGTATTTGATGAAGCATCTTCTTGGTGGTCCTTAGAGAAGGAGGTGTTGCCAGATTCGAGAGAATTTGGAGACAAACTACAACAAAAGATGGGGGAGCATGATGTTCAACTTCAAACAAGTTCAGATGAATCAGAAGATCCAAATGGCGATGATGTCGAACAAAGAGTGACTCAGAATCCGTGGCAAACTGGCGTGTATCAACAACCAAACGAAGAAGGTGGGCCTAGTGAAACAGAAGAATCAATTCCACAATCTCAACTTCGAAGGTCAACAAGAATACGAAGGCCAAATCCCAAATATGCCAATGCAGCCATAATTGAAGAAGCAACGGAGCCTGAGACGTTCGAAGAAGCATCGAAGAGTTCTGAGTGGATGACAGCTATGAAAGAAGAGATCGATGCACTTCAGCAAAATCAAACTTGGGATATTGTACCAAAGATAAAAGATGTGAAACCCATATCTTGCAAATGGGTTTACAAGATAAAGCGCCGTCCAGATGGGTCAATCGAGAGGTACAAAGCGCGATTGGTAGCTCGTGGTTTCTCTCAACAGTATGGATTAGACTATGATGAAACATTTAGTCCAGTGGCGAAACTTACAACCGTACGAGTCTTACTTGCACTTGCAGCCAACAAAGACTGGAACTTGTGGCAGATGGATGTAAAGAATGCTTTTCTTCATGGAGAGCTAGATCGAGAGATCTACATGACCCAACCAATGGGTTTTCAGAGTCAAGATCATCCTGAATATGTGTGTAAGCTGCGAAAAGCACTCTACGGATTGAAACAAGCACCTAGGGCGTGGTATGGTAAGATTGCTGAATTTCTAACGAAAAGTGGTTATTCAGTAACACCTGCAGATTCTAGCTTGTTTGTCAAAGCCAATGAAGGTAAGCTAGCTATCGTGCTAGTGTACGTGGATGACTTAATCATAACCGGTGATGATGAGGCAGAAATTCTTCAGACGAAGGAGAATTTATCAGTTCGTTTCCAGATGAAGGAACTTGGACAACTTAAGCACTTCCTTGGTCTAGAGGTTGATCGTACACACGAAGGAATATTTCTATGTCAACAGAAATATGCTAAAGATTTGCTGAAGAGGTTTGGAATGCTCGAATGTAAGTCAACTTCAACGCCAATGGAACCAAATATCAAAATGTGTGCACATGAAGGAAAAGATTTGGAAGATGCAACAATGTATCGACAATTGGTAGGTAGTCTGATCTACTTAACCTTGACCCGACCTGACATTTCTTATGCAGTTGGTGTGATGAGTCGGTATATGCAAAATCCAAAGAAGCCTCATTTGGAAGCAGTTCGACGAATACTGAGATATGTGAAGAATACAATTGACTATGGTCTTTTGTACAAGAAAGGTGAAGACTGCAAGTTAGTTGGTTATTGTGATGCTGATTATGCAGGAGATCATGACACCAGGAGATCAACAACTGGGTATGTGTTTAAGCTTGGCTCCGGAACAATTTCTTGGTGTAGCAAAAGACAACCAACGGTATCATTGTCAACCACTGAAGCTGAGTATCGAGCAGCAGCAATGGCAGCTCAAGAGAGTACATGGTTGATACAGTTGATGAATAATCTACATCAACCAGTAGATTATGCAATTCCGTTGTATTGTGACAACCAATCGGCAATTCGGCTGGCGGAGAATCCTGTCTTTCATGCAAGAACTAAACATGTGGAAGTACATTACCACTTTGTTAGGGAAAAAGTTTTGCAAGAAGAGATTGAGATGAGGCAAATCAAGACAGATGAGCAAATTGCTGACTTGTTTACAAAAAGCTTGAGTGTTGGAAAGTTTGAACATTTCCGTCGTCAGCATGGCGTGATTGAAAGAATGGAGGCTAACATTGAGGGGGAGTGTTGAAAATTCAATATTAGCCTATATGTTCACACCTAAATTAATTTGATGTCATTGCTTACATCAATTTAGTTTTGATGTCATTGCTTACATCAATTTAGTTAGGTGAAAATTAAGTATTTTTCTCATGTTTTAATTTCAATGGTTTAGATTATTTAGTGTTTATTTTAATGAGTGGTTTAGATTGTTTCTTGTAACCTATAAATACCCTACTTGTATTTGAGTTTTATCATCCAACAATCAAAGCTTAATTATAAGCATTTGAAAGCTTTCTTAAGAGTTCTTCCCTTTTGCAATTTTGTGAGATTATTCTAAAGAGAGTTTTTTTTTATCAATTAGAGTTTTTACTCTATTTTTGATTCAACACTGCATACATGCAAGCATGTATAGACTAAGAGTGTTGGGATACAGTCGTACTCCTGAAGTTATGGAAATTTTAAATTTTCATATAGTTTAGTTTTTCTTTTTTATATTCGTTGATAATCTAATTTTAGTCCCTATACTTTTTGAATTATGTTGTAGATTTAATTCATGTTCTCTAAATTGATCATTTTTTGTCCCTGTAATTTTTTTTGTGTGGATAATTCAGCATTTTATTACCACAACAGTAAAATTTTGATACAACCAATAACCAATCAACAAAACAGAACAGCCTAATTACACAACAATGATTGGTTATACTATACCCCAAGCATTACAAAGGGATAAGTTAGTACTATCTAGTCTATTTATGGATCTGTCCCTTAGACGAATTGCAACCACATCGACAATTTCTTTAAGAATATCGTTAGCAGATCAAAAACGGCCCTGAAATAATCTCTGGTTACGTTCCTGCCACAAGAAGTAAATGAAGGCATTCCACGAGATCTTCAAAATGACAATTAAGAGGGACTTTCCTTTCCAAGAGGAGCAAGCACGAGCTATCATTTCATCCCACAAAGCATAAAAGTTCATCCCATTCATGTTAAGGATGGATTTCCATATACCAATAGCCAAGGAGCAATTAGAGAAAATATGATCTCTAGTTTCTTGATGAGTGCTACAGTTTATACATAGTCCATCCGTGCAAATTCTCATTCTTTCTAAACAATCTCTGGTTGGTAATTTATTCAAAATGGCCATCCAAGCAATCAAGCTATGCTTTGGAATATGCAAAGGATACCATATTAGACGCTGCCAAATAACCTTCTGCACTTGCGGTCGAATGTGCTCGCATATTTCTTTAGTACGCATGAAACCAGAAGCAAAAAAAGGAGCAACAGTAGGTCTCAATTTCAGAATTCTTTTGAATCCCCAACTAACATTTGTTCCAGCCTCGAATGGCCAGAAATCCTGTCCTTTAAGAATGTAATTGTGTAACCAGGCAACCCACAATGAACCGTTACCAGCAAGAACCTTCCTAATGAGGCTTATAGTGTATGCTCTATTCCAAATTGTCCCTGTAATTTATATATATTGTTTTTGTATCATTTGATAAGCTGAAATTTCAAAAGTTTAAAGGCATCAAAATTAAAATTTCGTTTGTGGCTTTGTACTTATTTTATCGGACTTCAAGTTTATTTTAGACTTCATGGTTTTATTTTGGAGAAGGAATTTTGTTCTAAGTTTTGTAACATCTCAGATTTGACAGTAACGTCTAAGTTAGGTCTAAAATGTTTCGCAAACTGTTTGAGCGAGCATGACAACTGGATTTCTGGTTCAAAGCTGAAGAATCCATCTATTTCTTCTTGTTTAAAGATCAAAAGGCTAAAGGATCAATGGTGAAGGCAACTATCCCATCAAGCTCTTGATTATATATAGAAGGCAATGGGGAGACACAAAGAATCTCATCTGCAAATCTCCATGAATCCTATTGTGATTGATCTGGATTTTCGATATTTTTTGCTGCCGATATTTGCTCAATGTCTCCCATCACCCAACTTACCACACAATAATCACAACTAATACGATGAGCCAACAAATTTCTTTTAAAGAAACGATGCTTAATTATTGAGAAAAGTGGCAATGTCGCCAATGTCTTCTTCTATGCAAAATGATCCTACATATTAGGCTGAGATATGGCATATGACGGACAAGATTCCAGTGCCACTCGTGCTGAATTTTGAATAATTTCTATATGGCGTATACATGCATGCATGCATGTATGAATGTATTATGTGATGGGGGACATGAGGAATCTGATGCTTTCGAAATTGCAGTTAGAGATAACATGGTATCATAAATAAGTCATATTCATGCATTGGTATCATATCAAGTTTTTCCAGCAAGAACAAACACCAAATGGAAGCAAAGAAAGATGTAGTTTTGTTCAAGAAAACTATTATCATTTGGGATCATAACAAGTATACATGTATTTTGTTAACCATGTACAAGGAATGTACATCAAAATTGTGATGCAATCTGCTTTAATTTTCAAGCAGTTAATGGCTGAGGATGTTGAGAATAGAAACTCTAGTCTTAATTAAAAGCCTAACCAGGCATTCAACTCCTTCAACATCTACAATGCTCGTCTCCAGTTTCTGCAATTCAATCCGTGCATTCTCACTGCTCATATCACTACATTTCTTAGTCTTGGAATCAACGAGACTGCACAGCGTTGCACTCACTCTCTCGAATCGTTGGTTGCTGAGGCTCGTTCCTCGAAGGTTACGCGCTTCGAGTGCAACAGCTTCGACACCAAAGACCAGTTGGTCAGTTTGGGTTCCGGCATTGATGCAGTCATATAGGATAAAACTGATTCCAACACTGAGAAAGTAACTCCTTCAGCATCTCTTAACATGCTAAATGCAGTCTCAACATCATTGCGAGCACCGCATTTGCTGATCTTTAAGTCTCTCAATGACTTGTTATTTGCTTGCTTGCCTTCTTCCTTGATGCTAAGTATGCCTTGGCTTCATTTGTTAAACCGGCATCGTCGCCTCTTCTTCTTCGGAAGACCGATTGAAGTTGTTGGATATCTTCCTTGGTTTGCAACAGAGCATCCTTGGCTAAACCACAAACATCCAAGAGCCTGAGAGATCCATTCAACAACTCATTATCATTGGAGTTTTGGACTATGAAATTTTGTGTGCTAGGCAATTGAAGCCAACCATCAACCAAATCATACAGATCTCTAAGCCCAATTAATTTTTCGGTAGACGACGAAGAAGTGGCGGCTTCATTGGATTTCAGCCTGCATAAATGCTCATCTATTTGAGGGATAAGTGGATGAGGTGCAGAAGGCAAGCTTTTTGAGCGAGCATGGAAGCTGGATTTCTGGTTCAAAGCTGAAGAATCCATCTTCTTTTTTCTTTTTGTTTTAAGATTAAATGGCTAAAGGCTCAATGGTGAATGCAGCATTCCCATCAAGCTAGGATCCTATATAAATGCAATGAGGAGACCAAAGGAATCTCATCTGCAATCTCCATGAATCCTAACGTGATGTTGATCTGGATTTCGAGGAGTTTCGCTGCCGATGTCTGCTCAATGTCTCCCATCACAATAATCACAAGTACTATGATGAGCTAACACATTTCTTTTAAAGAAAGGATGCTTAATTATTGAGCAGAGTGGCAATGTGGCCAATGTCTCCTTCTGAAGCAAAATGATCCTACATATCTGCCAGAGATATGGCGTATAAGGGACAAGATCCCAGTGCCATTCGTGCTCAATTTTTAATAATTTCTATTGGAAAATAGAGGTTAGGTTGCATGTATGAAGGCCAAGCAGGTAGAAGAAACAGGACAGGAGAGGACTACAATCAAAAGGTTAAATAGAACAAAAATATGAAGCAAACGACCACAATAATTAATGTTTATTATTATTTTTAGAGGTAGACATAATGCCTATTACAATATTTCCTTCATTGTTAAATATTTAAAAATCTTTAGAATAAATATTATATTCTATTCACTCTAAACTAATTAAAATTATATATTATCAGTTTATTAAAACTCAATTCTAATATGTTTAATAAAATCTAACTATGTGAATAGAACCTTGGGTGTTCGAAATTTTAATATCATATGCATACCACTTATGTGTGAACTCCTCCGTTTTTATTTTAGTTTGAATTTTGTTGACTATATCTGAATTTGTTATACTATTTAAGTCCCGTTATATTTTAAATTTTCAATATATCGTATCATTAGAATTATGTAATACTTAATTTCAATTAAATTATCAACACATTAATGATTAGCTCTAACAACACATTAATTTTCACAAGAAAATGACATAAATGTATTTAAAAAATTAAAAAAATTGTTTTTTTACAAAAAAAAAATTGATCCATGTAGACACTAATTTCCGTCCATATTTTTTATACATATATACACATATATATTATATAGTTTACAAATTGTTTTTGAAAATACATATATAATATATAGTTTAAAACATTTTTTGAAAATATGTATATTATATAGTTTTTAAAATATTTTTGAAAATTACATAATATATAGTTTTTGAAAGCGTTTTAAAATATATATAATATATACTTTTGAAAACGTTATGAAAACATTTATATAATATATAATTTTTAAAAACCATTTTGAAAATATATTTTTTGAAAATTATATAATATATAGTTTTTGAAAACGTTTTTAAAATATATATAATAAGTTAGACCAAGTGAATGGAGGTTTGTGGAGGCCAGAGAGAAGAAGAATAGAGTTCCAAATGGAAGCAGCCATCTTGCATTTTGTAAAAAGATGATTCCTGGTTTCACGGGCTTCAGAAGAGAGAATTGTAACATCCTCAATACCGGGTTAGTGATCAAATTGTAAAGTTTCATAATTTGATGACTAAAATAGAAGAATGAAATAGCTCTATGATTATTAGATGCATATGATGAAGGTTATTTTGTAATTGTTAAAGGAAATAAAGGGTAAAATGGTCATTTGATCATTTAAGGAATTATATACACGTGGGAAGAGAGCTATCTGGAAGCTTTCTTCTTCTTGCCTTCTCTTCTTCACGTGGGGCTAGCTTCAAAAGGTAAGTTCTTTGTTTGTAAATGAATTGTTGATTTTAAGGTTGGGTTTTGATTATTAGATGATAACTAAGCTTAAGGAAAGCTTAAATCATCTTAAAAACAAATGATGGAGAGGTTAAGAGAGATTAAAGATTTGGAGTTTTTATATGAAATTTTGGAAAGGAATTGATAAGTAGAATTTGAAGTTAAATTTGACTTGTCAATGGTTAAATTAAGAGATTTGGAGTGTTAGAATTGGAATTAGAACACATTGAAAATTTGGTATGATTTTTGAATCTCATATGGAAGATAGGATTTTGAGGTTTAAGATGAAATAAATGAATATAGATTGGTTTAAGTATGTATACTAGAGTTAAGAATGAAAAGGGGATGATATATGAAGGGTTTGAGTGGAAATGAAGTAATTTTCGGGTTGAAAATATGATTTCTGGGCAAGGGGAATCGGTACCCATTCAAGGGGAACCGATACCCCTTCAAACGACAGAATTCCAGAATGTCTTGAGGGAATCGATACCCCCATGGTAGGGAACCGATTCCCCCTAAAGAAAAATGTTAATATTGGTTTAATAAGTTCGTTTAAGTTGCTAGTATTCAATTACAAGGTGTAGGTATCTAATGATTACCTCGAAATGTACATTTATGTAGATTTTACGCATAAAGAATTCCGGAACGTTTGGCAAGTAATATCGATCAAGGGGAAAGATAAGAGATTGGAATTGACTAGTGAGGCCAGGTGAGTGCATATTAATTAGTTTATGGTGCTAAATGGAAACAAGACTTGCGACAAGTCTATTTCCTCTGTTAGAATGCATGAATATATGATTATACGTATATGAATGACATGAATTGTATGTATGCATGATTATATGTGTTAACATGCTTTTGAATGTAATGTTATGAGAAGTATGTGCTATGTAATGTATATATATGAACATATGTGAAACTGAACTATGTGACTGCATGATAAAGATATGAGCCATATGACATGATATATGTGAACATGAGAAAACAAAGTATAAGATATGAACTATGTGATCCTATGAGAATATGAAAAGAAGCTATGTGACTACAAGTATATGTTATGAGATAAGATCTATGTGATTGCATGCAACATATGATATTAGATATATGTTTACACATACATGTAGTATGTGACAGAAAAGAAGGAACATGTGGTTATGAGATCAATGATTACACGTACATGTGATACGTGACTGAAAAGAAAAGATATGTGGTTATAAGAGAAAGAATATGAATAAGTAATGTGAACTGTTATAAATGATAATGCCCATGTTATGTGATATGAGAGCTAGGGGTATAGTTGGCATGCCAAGGGTCGAGGGTTACCTATGTTCTTCGGAACATATGGACTGTTTACCTATGTTCTTCGGAACATATGGACTGTTTACCTATGTTCTTCGGAACATATGGACTGTTTACCTATGTCCTTCGGGACATATGGACTGATTACCTAGGTTCTTCGGAATCTATGGACTGGTCCTTCGGGACATTGATCGAGCTGTGGTGACAGCATATGTGTGCACAACCTCAATGTACTCACATACCTTAAGTTCTCACTAGTGTACATGGGCTAATAAAGTGATTAAACAAGCATACTGAATGTGATATGTATACGATGGGGTTATAAGTGGTTTGAAATGTGTTACGTGAACCATATGATGTTGTGTGTGTATAGTGTTTGATTGAAAAGGTTAACAATAAAAGTATGTGATTACATGATAAACTGTTAATGATGAATTATGTGTCTGTATGTATTTACTGTAATTAATCTGATATGATTTTATATGATACGAAGAATGCATGGAATTGCTATAACATGATAGAAAAGAACATGCATGTATCGATATATGTTTTAAAGTGCATTATAAGTCGTTATGCCTCACTAAGTCTTCGACTTAGCGTGTGATTGTTTCACGCGTAGGTTTCGAGAAGAGTAAAGAGTAATGCGGAGCAAGACAGGTCAGTTTTCCTTACCAAATGTCAGATCAGAAAATGTATGTACTGTTTACAGAGTGTAGTTGGCATGTAGTCTAAAGATATAAATGGTATGAACTCTGATATCTGTTGTAAACGCTTTGAAATAAATTAAATGTTATCAAAGTTTTAAATTACCCACTATTTTATACGAATGAATGTTTAAAAAGTCAATGTGACACTTCGGACTCGTATCCGGGTCGGATACGGGTTGGGGGTGTTACATTTAATGGTATCAGAGCCAAGGTTTAGCCGATTCTCGGCATAAACCGAAGTCCAAAGTGTCATAAAAGGTGTACATGCCAACATAGATTGAAAAATTTCTGATCTGATTGTGTAAGGAGTATGTTGTCTTGCTAATAGAATAAGAATAGTTTAATACAGTAGAAATCCGATCGTAATAATTTCAAAGTAAGTGAAAGGTGATATTCCTGATTGTGATAGCTATTCACTTGCCCTGGCCAGGCAGGATGAAGAGCATACACCTCAGGAAATGCCTAGTAAGATCAAAAGTTGATTTCAGAAAGCTGAAATCATATCTGAATAATGATAGAAAGTTTTCATCGTTTGAAATCGGAAAAACGATATAGAGTTATTATGTGGATAAGATAGAATATGGTGAACGGGTGTCACCATAAGAATGTTAAAAAGATCTAAGGACGTGATGAGTACGTATAGAAGAACTTAAGGATAAGTGCATCAGTGACAAGTGTATAAGATGTATAAGTCAGAGCTTATAAGTTCAAAATGAAGGAATAACATTGTGTATAAGCAAGAGCGTTTATATGATAAGGGTTTGCAGTTAAGACGGAAAAGTTAGCGTTAGCTAACGAGAATATGCGATGGGAATGTACTGGAATTATAAGATTATAAGATATTGTCAGGATATGAGAACCAAATCCGTAATGGATCTGGATACAGTTGCATATTTGGATCATAGTAATGTGGTATAGTAAAGGAAAAGGAAGTAAGAATTTGTATATTTAAGTAAAGCTGAGGATTGATAAGAAGAGTTTGAGAATATGTATATCGATGATCAGATTATAGGACACAGGAAGTCAGAATGTTGAGTTTGAGTAAAAGAAATTTCAGGATGTATGAGAATAGAGGTGAAATTGATAAGTTGAGTAAGCGAATGTTAAGATAATTTAGATTGGAAAGAATGTATATGATTGGTATAAGAGGGCTTGTGCCCTAGACTGAACCAAAGTTATTATCTAGCTGTCAGAGTAAAGGTGCTAGAGTTATAAGATTGGAGGAAAGATATAGTGGAGTTAATTGATTATGATATGAATTTGAATATAATTGTATATTCTGAGCAGATAGCTATGATGTAGAAACAGAGATAAGTATTTGCATGGAACCTTCAGGAAGGAAAATACAAGTATAAGAAATGAAAGGGATTGATTTAAAAGAATCAGATACGATAAATATGGAAGTACAGAGGACAATTTTGATATAGAGTGATGAGATGAATGTTATTGTCAACGTGATGAGTGACATTATATGGAATTTTAGAAAGATCAAAGGAAAAATGCATAATCGAATGAGAGAAAAGACAACAATGGATTGGTATTACTGGTTATTGCTTATATGATAAACAACAGAAGATGAAGGTATAAACGAAAAAGATAGTCGAAAAACTAAGGGATTGAAAAGTAAGTTTCTGATGATGACAAGAAAGAATAAGTCAGGGAAGCAACATAAGAACATTAGAAGATATGTTCCTATTAAGATGTGCAGTGAAAATTCGAGGACGAATTTTCTTATAAGGAGGGGAGATTTGTAACATCCTCAATACCGGGTTAGTGATCAAATTGTAAAGTTTCATAATTTGATGACTAAAATAGAAGAATGAAATAGCTCTATGATTATTAGATGCATATGATGAAGGTTATTTTGTAATTGTTAAAGGAAATAAAGGGTAAAATGGTCATTTGATCATTTAAGGAATTATATACACGTGGGAAGAGAGCTATCTGGAAGCTTTCTTCTTCTTGCCTTCTCTTCTTCACGTGGGGCTAGCTTCAAAAGGTAAGTTCTTTGTTTGTAAATGAATTGTTGATTTTAAGGTTGGGTTTTGATTATTAGATGATAACTAAGCTTAAGGAAAGCTTAAATCATCTTAAAAACAAATGATGGAGAGGTTAAGAGAGATTAAAGATTTGGAGTTTTTATATGAAATTTTGGAAAGGAATTGATAAGTAGAATTTGAAGTTAAATTTGACTTGTCAATGGTTAAATTAAGAGATTTGGAGTGTTAGAATTGGAATTAGAACACATTGAAAATTTGGTATGATTTTTGAATCTCATATGGAAGATAGGATTTTGAGGTTTAAGATGAAATAAATGAATATAGATTGGTTTAAGTATGTATACTAGAGTTAAGAATGAAAAGGGGATGATATATGAAGGGTTTGAGTGGAAATGAAGTAATTTTCGGGTTGAAAATATGATTTCTGGGCAAGGGGAATCGGTACCCATTCAAGGGGAACCGATACCCCTTCAAACGACAGAATTCCAGAATGTCTTGAGGGAATCGATACCCCCATGGTAGGGAACCGATTCCCCCTAAAGAAAAATGTTAATATTGGTTTAATAAGTTCGTTTAAGTTGCTAGTATTCAATTACAAGGTGTAGGTATCTAATGATTACCTCGAAATGTACATTTATGTAGATTCTACGCATAAAGAATTCCGGAACGTTTGGCAAGTAAGATCGATCAAGGGGAAAGATAAGAGATTGGAATTGACTAGTGAGGCCAGGTGAGTGCATATTAATTAGTTTATGGTGCTAAATGGAAACAAGACTTGCGACAAGTCTATTTCCTCTGTTAGAATGCATGAATATATGATTATACGTATATGAATGACATGAATTGTATGTATGCATGATTATATGTGTTAACATGCTTTTGAATGTAATGTTATGAGAAGTATGTGCTATGTAATGTATATATGAACATATGTGAAACTGAACTATGTGACTGCATGATAAAGATATGAGCCATATGACATGATATATGTGAACATGAGAAAACAAAGTATAAGATATGAACTATGTGATCCTATGAGAATATGAAAAGAAGCTATGTGACTACAAGTATATGTTATGAGATAAGATCTATGTGATTGCATGCAACATATGATATTAGATATATGTTTACACATACATGTAGTATGTGACAGAAAAGAAGGAACATGTGGTTATGAGATCAATGATTACACGTACATGTGATACGTGACTGAAAAGAAAAGATATGTGGTTATAAGAGAAAGAATATGAATAAGTAATGTGAACTGTTATAAATGATAATGCCCATGTTATGTGATATGAGAGCTAGGGGTATAGTTGGCATGCCAAGGGTCGAGGGTTACCTATGTTCTTCGGAACATATGGACTGTTTACCTATGTTCTTCGGAACATATGGACTGTTTACCTATGTTCTTCGGAACATATGGACTGTTTACCTATGTCCTTCGGGACATATGGACTGATTACCTAGGTTCTTCGGAATCTATGGACTGGTCCTTCGGGACATTGATCGAGCTGTGGTGACAGCATATGTGTGCACAACCTCAATGTACTCACATACCTTAAGTTCTCACTAGTGTACATGGGCTAATAAAGTGATTAAACAAGCATACTGAATGTGATATGTATACGATGGGGTTATAAGTGGTTTGAAATGTGTTACGTGAACCATATGATGTTGTGTGTGTATAGTGTTTGATTGAAAAGGTTAACAATAAAAGTATGTGATTACATGATAAACTGTTAATGATGAATTATGTGTCTGTATGTATTTACTGTAATTAATCTGATATGATTTTATATGATACGAAGAATGCATGGAATTGCTATAACATGATAGAAAAGAACATGCATGTATCGATATATGTTTTAAAGTGCATTATAAGTCGTTATGCCTCACTAAGTCTTCGACTTAGCGTGTGATTGTTTCACGCGTAGGTTTCGAGAAGAGTAAAGAGTAATGCGGAGCAAGACAGGTCAGTTTTCCTTACCAAATGTCAGATCAGAAAATGTATGTACTGTTTACAGAGTGTAGTTGGCATGTAGTCTAAAGATATAAATGGTATGAACTCTGATATCTGTTGTAAACGCTTTGAAATAAATTAAATGTTATCAAAGTTTTAAATTACCCACTATTTTATACGAATGAATGTTTAAAAAGTCAATGTGACACTTCGGACTCGTATCCGGGTCGGATACGGGTTGGGGGTGTTACAAGAATGCACTTGTCATTAGTAACTAATCCGAACCTTTGCAGCCTATCCTTGGTGGGTAGACGATCCAGAATTACCATCCAAGAAATAATGTTGTGCTTAGGGATATGAAGAGGGTACCATATTAGCTTCTGCCACGGGACTTTACTATTCTTCGATCGAACCTCTTTCCAAATTTCCTTAGTGCTCGTAACTTCTGTAGTAAGTAGCTGTTGAGCAACACTTCGAAGCTTCATAGTTTTCCTAAAGCTCCAGCTAGAGTTCGAAGATTCTTCCATGAACCAGAAGATATGTTGCTTTATTATATAACTATGAATCCATGCTACCCATAATGAGCCCTCATCGGCAAGTAAATTTTTAATAAGAAGGATCATGCACACTCTGTTCTAGGACTTAATGTATTTGAGGCCTAATCCTCCTTTAAACTTAGGCGTGTAAATTCTGTCCCAGCTCACTCTTGCTCCAGCAGGAGGAATGTTAGATCCTTTTCAAAAATATCTAGAGCAGATTTGCTCAATCTTATTGATGATGGATTGAGACAATATTAGTTGTCTGCACCAGTAATTGACAACACTAAAGAGGATAGTTTTAACGAGTTCTAACCTACATGCATAACTCAGTTTCTTCTTAGACCATTGATGAAGTATGGATTTAATCTTGTCGATGAGAGGATGACAGTCCTTAATAGTGAGTTTTCTAGTGACCAGGGGAATTCCTAGATATCTAACAGACAGAAGTCCATGCTTGAAACTAGAAATATTAGTAATATTATCAATAGTTTGAACATAGATACCAGCAGTAAAAATCTCACACTTGAGAGCATTGAGTTTAAGACCAGAGAGCTCATAAAAATATTCAAGAACTGTAATAACTCCCATGATAGAATCAAGGTTGCCTTTGCAAAAAATTAACAGATCATCAGCAAATGTTAAATGGGTAAGACCAATTTTCTTGTATTTGGGGTGGAAGCCAAAAATCCCTTTAGCAGCAGCATTATTGAGAAGTTTGGATAAGACATTCATTTGACTGGATGCTTGAAATGTTAGAATAAGGCT
Organism: Hibiscus syriacus; assembly: GCF_006381635.1. Lineage (NCBI taxonomy): Eukaryota > Viridiplantae > Streptophyta > Magnoliopsida > Malvales > Malvaceae > Hibiscus > Hibiscus syriacus. The sequence goes on from NW_024062958.1 coordinate 52,343, forward strand.
TACATGCTCTCTCTGCTGAAGAATATACTTATTGGAAAAGGTTCTTTATGGGTTGTTTGAGTTCGTGAGTACGTTCTTAAGGGTGTTGACGTTTGGCAGGTGGTTATTAAGTCGAATTGCAGTTGGGGTCTGAGGAAAATTCTGAATCAAGGAGTGAGGCTCATAATCTATTTGCTGATGCTGATTGGTTGATGAAGCAGAATAGGTGGTTTTGGAGTGAGATTCGAGACAGAAGAGAGAAAGTTGAGTAGTATAAACTACTGCGGTTCTCAATGAATATTCCTAAACATGTAGTCATTGGCTGGATGGCATTTTTGGATTGATTACCCACTACTGACAGCTTAAGATGAGTATCTTTGTTGATAAGCTTTGTGGAAACTATGGGTGCATGCTAGAGACCAGGAGCCACATTTTTTCGAGTGTGTTTTTGCGAGAGAAGATTGGGAGGCTATACTCGAACTGTGCAGTGTTAGGCATGAGGTGAGGAATTGAGAGGGTGAGTTTACCTAAGCTATAACGATCTTGAAGGATAAATCCATGATCGTCTTTATTTTCAAGGTTGCAAGGAGTGCTTATGTATACTACACACGGGAGGAAAGAAATCACAGGAGGTTTAGGGGGGATGATTAAGAGTACAGAGAATATTGTTGATTGTATTAAAGATGTGTTTAAAAGAAAAATGTATAGAAAAGTGGTTAGGAACGATCCTATTAATTTGATTATTTGTAATGCTTGGGGAATTCAAAACTAGATAGCCCCTAGTGTCTCTTTGTAATACTGTTTTGTAGTAGCAGGGACTGCTTGTATCTTGTAGCTGCAAGTTTTGCTGCTTTTGGGTAATACAGAGGAATTTATCTAAAAAATTATTTATTTGACCGAGTCTAATTTTAGAGTTGTTTAAGTTTTGTTTAAATTTAATTATAAATATTTATAATATTATTATATTAAATAATTTTAATTTTAATTTTAATAGATTTTCTTATAATTATATATTTATATATTTCTTCATATTTTTATATATGATATATATCTATTATGCAAAGTTGAGAGATTAAACTTGAACTTGAAAGCTAGTCCATTAATTATAAAAAATATTAAGTTTTTTAAATCTTATTTTATAACTTGTCGGAACCGTCTTTCGGGTGCGCCCAGAATTGGGCTTCGACTTGGATTTAATGGATTGGGAGTCGCCACCGACCATTTTAAAATGAATTTAGTTGGGTCGGACACCATCTTACCTGATCTGCGTTTTACCAGAAACGTGTCAGGCTCGGGAGTCGGTTGCGGTCATGGAAGGATTAGCACCCTTGAACCTCCCTTTCGGTACCAATTAATTTATCGGTGGTCTTTAATTATGAAAATTAAAAAATTAAATTAAAATTTAAAAATTCGATTCAAACTAATTAACTGATTTAAAATTCTACTGACAACTGTGACCAGGAAAACATTCGGAACAGTCTTGATCTTCTGATGCTCCATCGACATGCCATTTTAAAACTCCGAGCTAGAAAGTGATATAGTCGGCTAAAGCAAGTAATAATTGAAGGCGACATAGACTAATAATATTTTTGTTGCAAGTGTAGCGGGGCATTAAGGAAACGAAGACTAATTAATAAAGTTGGCAACGTAGACTAATTAATAAAGTTGGCAACGTAGACTACAAACATTGAACATCATAACAATGATGAAGCTCAAGTGTCAGGCCTTGTTACAAAATGTTAATGTGTGAATTATTGAGCAAAAAGAGCAGAAGGTCAAATTATAGTCGAAGTAATTACCCAGCTGTAAGCATTATAATCGAAACCATTCATGAGAGATCGACCACGTCATTCTTCAAATACTTTTCCACCGCATTTATTTTCTTCTTTATAGTCTCCAGTATCACCTTAATCACCTTTATAGCCGATTTGCATTTTGCATAGAACTTCGGCTTAACCAACAAGTCAAACATCTTGAGGATCAAAATTGAAAGGTAGACATCTTTCTTTCTTTTTCTTTTGGAGAATGAAATGGTCTGTTGATAGAAGAGAAATATTTGTGGCCATTTAACAACGATAATCTTTCATGATAACAGCGAACCGCTTCCATGACATGTCTCGCATTTAAGTAAGCCACATGATCCACAAGTTGCGCAAGGTAGTTTCTCCTTTCCATCACATTTTGTGCATCTGCAGAGATATAACCACTGGTGAAAAAGAATGTGAATCATGTAAAAGCTCATACATCAACATTATATGCAAAAGCCATCTCTGTGAGCAATTAATCTCCTTCCATAACAAGCGGGGCATGAGGACATCTGATATTCTTCATAAAATCCAGGTTCTTGGTCTGCGATTCATGTTCCCTCCATAACCACCGTATTCCGCGATGTGAGCCTGCAGTGTCGGGATTATTACAACAAAGAACAAACACAAGAAACATAAATTAAAACTTTGACTTCCTGTAGCGGCAACCATGTTTAGCCCCATTTTACTTCAGGCTTTTATTGTTCCAGTCCTCTTGAGAAAAGAGTAAAAAATAAATAAGGAAATAAAAGTTATTGATATAAAAAGAATTTCCAGGCCAAAGTCCTGGACACAATTTATTCGATTGCAACAAGACCCTAACCGGAGCCAAGCCAAGCCAACAACAATAATCTCAAGGGATTGAAGAGTAGAAACGGCAGCTTGAAGGACTTGTTTATGTCGACCCATGATAGCAACAGAAGCTCCATGTTTCCCGAACTGAGTAGAGATCTTGAAACTACTGCATCCAAGAGAAAGTTTCATGCACGTATTCCTTAGATTTGAAGCTTTGCATCAGCTCTATTACTTGAAGATTCGGAACATCGATTTCTAGGTGCTTCGCCAAGTTGTAATCTTTCTTTGCATAACAAACACCCTCTTGGAAAAGGTATTTGGAGATCTCACGTCGGTTCTTCTATGGGTCAGGAACCGCATGCTGGTTCAGTGGCTCAACCTCTTGTTCTTCAGCGGCTTCTCATTTGCCTCCACTTTTTTTTTCTTTTTTTATGCTTTGTTCTTGCTCTCCCCTCTGCTGCCCCGCATATCCAAACGAAAACAGAGGATAAAGAAGAAAAGGGAAATGGGTGAGGGGTTGGTGGAGCCCCTGCAAATAATAAAATTTTAATAATAATAATAATAATAAATAATAATAATAATAATAATAAATAAATAAATAATATTTTTTAAATCCGGACAAAAACGAGTGTCTACGTAACTCAAACTTTATTAGAATTTTTTCAATCAAACAAAATTTATTGAATTACAATCCAAGTAAAAAATTTCAATATCAAATCAAGAGAAAAATTTATTTTTTTCCGATCTAGTTTTACTCGGGTAGTTCTGCGGTGCGGCGCCTAAAAAACGGCTAATATACGGCGTGACCGGTTAAAATTTAGACCGGTTATGTTATATTATTTAACCGGAAATATTATAAAGTACAATAACATACTAGGTAGCGCTTATATAATGTAATAGGTAGCGCTTATATTTACCTATTTTATAAGTAAACCGGTATATTTATACCGATAGCATTGCAAATTTACCTATTACATTATATTATATTGAAAGTGTCCATACTTTTTATAAAAAGGATCGATATTTCTTTTAAAGTTATGTAATTTATGTTTCAATTTTTTTTAATAGTGTTTCATGTTTTCCACCTACAATATTAATTTAATAATTTCATTTGCACAAAAAATTATTTGATTGTTTTGATATTTTATAAAATATTATTTAGAATTTTTAATTTAATAATAATATATATTGTAACGTAAAAAATAAATCATTAGACGCCTATAATTACTAAATTAATATCTTAAAACTCACTCAAAAGATAACCTTAAATTAATGTTTTCCACATTGAGCATTGCAAATTTACCTATTACATTATATTATATTGAAAGTGTCCATACTTTTTATAAAAAGGATCGATACTTCTTTTAAAGTTATGTAATTTATGTTTCAATTTTTTAATAGTGTTTCATGTTTTCCACCTACAATATTAATTTAATAATTTCATTTGCACAAAAAATTATTTGATTGTTTTGATATTTTATAAAATAATATTTAGAATTTTTAATTTAATAATAATATATATCGTAACGTAAAAAATAAACCATTAGACGCCTATAATTACTAAATTAATATCTTAAAACTCACTTAAAAGATAACCTTAAATTAATGTTTTCCACAGTGAAAAAAGTATGGACACTTTTATAAAAAGGATAGACACTTTACAATATAACCACTACCTATTACATTATATAAACGATACATATTACATTATATAAGGGCTACCTATTACATCATATGTTTACCTATTATTGAAAGTGTCCATACTTTTTATAAAAAGGATCGATACTTTTTTTAAAAGTTATGTAATTTATGTTTCAATTTTTTTAACAGTGTTTCATGTTTTCCACCTACAATATTAATTTAATAATTTCATTTACACAAAAAATTATTTGATTGTTTTGATATTTTATAAAATATTATTTAGAATTTAAATTTAACAACATTAACCAAAGATAATAATAAATATGTAATATATATGTTTATTGTTTTTAATTTAATAATAATATATATCGTAACGTAAAAAATAAATCATTAGACGCCTATAATTACTAAATTAATATCTTAAAACTCACTCAAAAGATGTATATACCTAAATATGTAGTTAACAAACATACCTAAATATGTAGTTATTGTACATACCTAAATTTAATGATAATATACTTGTAGTTATTGTACATACCTAAATATGTACTGCGAATTTAATGTTGTACCCACCCTTTAACTACCACTACCAATGCCACATCCTATTGAAAGCAGCACGACAGAAACATGTTCAAAATGAACCTTTGTTTACATCTCCATCAACTCCTGGAGCACTGAACTTGCACAACAAAATTTTTGCCATGGATAATACTGATGTAGACAATGTTAAGCCAACCGAGGAATGCCATGAAGTACATAATGTTGATGAATCTGACAGATTGGTTGGTCAGCTCTTCTGTTCACGTGATCAAGCTTGGCACTTTTACAAGGGATTCGCACGGGAACATGGGTTTAGTGCACGTAAGGGAACAACACGGCTTGACGTGGAAGGGAATGTGAAGACACAAGAATTTTGTTGTTCCAAAGAAGGGTTTCGAGTATCAAAAGTCAATATTGTTGATCGTCAACGTGCTCATACGTCAGTCACAAGAACAGGATGTAAGGCTAGAGTCGTAGTTACAGCAACAAATACAAACGATCAGTGGGTTATAAGTAAGTCTGATCAGAAACATAATCATGCATTGTGCACATCTGCTATGACACCATTTATGCGTTCTAATAGAGCTGTAAGTAAGGCTAATATCGATGAGGCAACAACATTGAAAGAGGTCGGTGTTGGCACGTCACAAGTAATGAACTATTTAACGCAGCAGGCAGGGGGCTATCATAATGTTGGATTTACACATAAAGACCTCTACAATGCACTTCAAAGAGGTAAAGCAAAGGAAATCGTCGATGGGGATGTGAATGCGCTTATTGCCTACTTTGATTATAAGAAACATGATGATCCCGGGTTTTTTATGACATACTCGGTAGACGAATCGGGGGCATTGTATAATCTTATTTGGTCGGATTCTACATCGAGATCGGATTACACATGCTTCGGTGATGTAATTGCGTTCGACACAACGTACAAAGATAATTTGTATGGTCGACCAATTATGCCTATTGTTGGTGTCAATCATCACCATAACACAATTGTCTTTGCCACTGCCATAATCGCTGACGAGACGTCTCAATCTTTCGAGTGGGTGCTACATAATTTTTTAGAAGCCATGATGAATAAATCACCTATTTCTGTTGTAACCGATGGGGATAGGGCAATGCAGAGGGCTATCAAATCTGTTATCCCTTATGCTAAGCACAGATTATGTTCTTGGCATCTTTCTCGCAATGCACAAGCTAACATTGGTGACCCAAAGTTTACAGCAGCATTCTCAAAATGCATGGCTTCCTGGTGGACAACCAAGGAATTTGATATTCAATGGCGTTCGATTGTTTCAGAATTCAACGTCCAAAAGCATCCATGGGTGATTGAGAAGGGAAATACACGACACTTATGGGCACAAGCATATCTAACCGGTCATTTCTTTGCCAATATTCGCTCAACACAAAGGTGCGAGTCTATGAATGCTTCACTAGCTATTGCACTGAAACACAAGAAGACATATTTAGATGTTGTTCGTGCAATTGAAGATGGAATTAGTAGAATGCGTATGAACGAGTTGAAAGCGGATTACTTAAGTTCCCATACGAAGCCCTTCCAGATCACAAAACTGGTCGACCTTGAAAGCCATGCCGCTGCGATTTTTACCCGCGAATCTTTTCGTCTGTTCCAAGATGAACTTATACGGGAGACATTGTACCGGATTGAGGCAGAGATTAAGTCCTTATCAGATGAATGTCAACATTATATTTTGTCAAAGTACGCAGAAAAAAATAGGAAATTTGAAATTAGTTTTGATTCTCGTACGAAAACTCTAATTTGCTCCTGCAAAAAATTCGAGACCGTTGGACTTCCGTGTCGCCATCAACTTCACATTTTGAAGCAATTGGACTACACATATTTGCCCGGGACTTTGATTCAAAGTAGGTGGACTAATGATGCGAAGGCTTCTGCACCCAGCTATGTTGATTTGAATGTGTCTCCAGAAGTGATGCAAATGGCAAGGTTCGCTGCTCTACGTTCAACGTCAAGTAGGTTATGCTACATTGCATCAAAGACAGACGAGTCTTTCAAAACCGCAAGAGATGAGATGAAAAAACTAATAGAAGAATTAGAAAACTCGTTTGGTTTGAATCATTCAGTCAACCAGAGCATTGTAGTAAACAATGTTCGTGACCCTCAACGAAAACAACGCAAGCGAAAAGAAGTGCCGAAGAACAAGGTCGAGAAGAAAATTAGGCGATGTGGGTACTGCAACGGTGAGGGGCATAACAAACTAACATGTCCTCAAGTCAAGCTCAGTTTGAGTACAAGCACACAGCCTACATCAACTGATTTTTTCGAAGACGGAATGGAATGACAACGATCTCCATATAATATATCGTAAGTATCAACATGACTCCTATTGTATGTACATATAAATATTTTGAATGAAGGAAGAAAAACCGCGTTACTTAAAATTACCGACACTTTTTTAAATGGTATCGACACATTTTAGACATAAAGTACCGACACAATATTAAAAAGTGTCGATATAGGTTGTAAACCTATTCGCGCATAAAACCGGTATATTTATACCGGTTATATTACAAAATTATCTATTACATTATAATTATGGGTTCCGATGTGTAAATGTCGACACTTTTTTAAATCGTATCGACACATTTTTCTTCCAATATGGACATAAAGTACCGACACAATATTAAAAAGTGTCGATATAGGTTGTAGACCTATTCGCGCATACAACCGGTATATTTATACCGGTTATATTACAAAATTATCTATTACATTATAATTATGGGTTCCGATGTGTAAATGTCGACACTTTTTTAAATCGTATCGACACATTTTTCTTCCAATATGGACATAAAGTACCGACACAATATTAAAAAGTGTCGATATAGGTTGTAGACCTATTCGCGCATAAAACCGGTATATTTATACCGGTTATATTACAAAATTATCTATTACATTATAATTATGGGTTCCGATGTGTAAATGTCGACACTTTTTTAAATCGTATCGACACATTTTTCTTCCAATATGGACATAAAGTACCGACACAATATTAAAAAGTGTCGATATAGGTTGTAGACCTATTCGCGCATAAAACCGGTATATTTATACCGGTTATATTGCAAATTTACCTATTTTATTATAATATGTTGAAAGTGTCCATACTTTTTATAAAAAGGATCGATACTTTTTTTAAAGATATGTAATTTATGTTTCAATATTTTTTAAGTATGTTTCATGTTTTCCACCTACAATATTAATTTAATAATTTCATTTGCACAAAAAATTAGTTCAAATAATGTACACACCATATAATCACACCAAAATATAAATACACAATAATGTTCAAATAATGTACCGACAAACAAAATTAATCCGATGGAAAAGGGTTGTTTCTAACGAAGTCCGGAACATTAGAGGCCTTCAACAAATTTTCCAAATACTCTCGTATGTTTCCGCCTTTTTCTGAGGACATACATAAATAATTTCAATTATCAAACTAATGAGGTGCAATTTTACTAACAATAAATTAAATTCGCATAAGCATGAATAAATTTGTGTCATACCTAAAGCTTTGTCGTTCGAATGGGAAGCAGCGTCAAAGGTATGTGGACATATGTAATTGTATTTCTATATAAACACATAAGTTGTTTGGATCATCAATGTCTGAACACCTGTTCAACTGGAAAAACATATTGCATAAATGCAACTTACCGGATTATAAATCATTTTTTCCGCTGAATCATCGACCAAAAGTGTATTTAGCTCGTTAAAATCTGGACACGCGTTCCAAACATCATTGAGATCTTTACAGTAGGTAACAGAATCGTATGTTTTGCATTTTTTTTGATCCTGTTCACAAACAGTCGAACATAAATATGTAGGAATCATAGACAACGAAAAGTCAGCAAACTGTAATGACATTCATCTTACCCACACGAATAGAAAATGCTCGGAAAATACAGGTAGTTTCTCAAGTACACGGTCGACGTTATGCCTGAGATTGTAATCAAGTTTGAATGTTAACATTCAAATGTATATTAACGATTTTGACTACAGTAATTCAATTGCCTCAAACATGTTCTAACCTCATCTTTGAAGACCAAAGGGCAACAACAAAATTGTCGACACAAAATTGCATAAATTCAAATAATCCTCTTCTGAGGACAACATCTACAACATGAAGAAAATGAGATTAAAGTTCTACGCTTATATGTTAAAATAATGGATACAAAAGAATAGAATTAAAACCTGCCGGCAGTCTTGGGATGTAGGCAAGGACACCATTGAGATCAAAAATTAAAAGTTTTCTTGAAGGCGGCGTTGCAGACACGATATACTTGTTTGGATCATCATCTTCATCATCATCATCGTCATCATCTTCATCGCCAGCTTCATCGTCATCATCATCGTCATCTTCATCGTCAGCTTCATCTTCTGCGACCGCTTGGTTGTCCACATCTGTTAAAAGAAAATAAAATAAAGTTCAGAACGTGTAAATGTTAAGAAACATAGATAATGAATTACCTAACTCGTTTGATGTCGTTGACGTAATTCGTTACGCAACATGGAGACTTCACGTTGCAATGATGAAATATCGGATCGCATTCCACTCACAAGGGAATCAATATGCTCCCGAAAATTGACCATGTATTCCATCACGGTCTTAATTGTGACATCCTCTGCAACTGGAGCTTCTTCCATCATTGCGTCTCCACTTGGTTGCTCTTCTTAATGGCCAACGGGGTCCATTTCCTCCCTCTCTTGATCTAATCCGACCTCCTTGACACGCTTCCAACCGAGTTTTTCAACAAAATCATATCCCGCTTTTTTAATAAATACCATGTCAATCTTGCGGGTTAATCAAACAGGGGCGTCATGCGAAAAATCAACTTCCTTCTTCTTCAACAGATGGGTGATGACACATCCATATGGTAGTGTAGTTGAAATTGTTGCTCCCTTTGTGACCATATATACAATTGTATTAAATATGAGTTTTGCAATGTTTGGAGCCGTTTTGGATTTATACTTTGCTATCCACCAATAATCGCTGTCTCGAAGCGTTGAATGTTTTCCCCCACTAGGCCGGATATACCATGTGAGCATTTTGTGAAACACTCTCGACTCTACATCGAGGTGAATTGGGCTATTTCTAGTAACCCGTTTAATTGTAGACCAATCTACACCATTTTCATCTGAATCCCCTGTATTCGCTACACCTAAACCCTCCGCAATAGTTTCTGGAGATATATATATATCCTTCCCCATGACATGTGTATTAATTCCTATTATATTAGTCTTATTAGGCTCGTGCTGTAAGGAAGCATTGTTGTAGAAGACTCTAACTAGGTTGGGATAATATCTTGGTTCTACACCAAGGAATTCAAGCCAACCCCAAGATGTAAATGTGGATTTAAAACTAAATGCATATTTATCATCAAACAAGAAACCCAGGTCAATGACACGTTCGGGACGAATCTTCCTTACTTTAAAACTCGTCTGCCATCTTTGTTTCTCCATGTCGGATCTAAAGTTCAGAGTTTCGAAGGACCTGATTTCCTCAGAAGAATCGTTTGTTACAGAAGGAGGTGGTTGAGAAGAACTGGGTTGAGAAGAGCTTTGAGAAAGACCTCGCTTCTGACGCTGACGTTTTGGAGCCATTTTGGTTGGATGCTACCCATATTACAATGGAACACAAACACATTCAGGATAAAAACTCCAATATAGAAATCAATCAAACCCATAAAATATCGATAAATTTACCTGAATATCTGGTCGTCACTTATGATAACGGTAGAAGAAAGAGGAAGATCTTCCTGCTTGCCTTTATGTTTAGAGTTTCTCGATTAAGAGTAAACACTTGATATTTAAATTAGTATCGACACAAACTCTATTAGTGTCGACACATTATTTAGATATATTCTCACATAAAACCGGTATAATTGTACCGGTTAGATTGAAAAATTACATATTACATTATACTTTTGGGTTCGATGATTTTGGGATCGACACTTTTTATATATGGATCGACACTTTATGGGTGCACCCTGTTTTCCATTCATTCTGGAAAACAATATCGACACAAACTATATTAGTGTCGACACATTATTTAGACATATTCTCACATAAAACCGGTATAATTGTACCGGTTAGATTGAAAAATTACATATTACATTATACTTTTGGGTTCGATGATTTTGGGATCGACACTTTTTATATATGGATCGACACTTTATGGGTGCACCCTGTTTTCCATTCATTCTGGAAATAAATATCGACACAAACTATATTAGTGTCGACACATTATTTAGACATATTCTCTCATAAAACCGGTATAATTGTACCGGTTAGATTGAAAAATTACATATTACATTATACTTTTGGGTTCGATGATTTTGGGATCGACACTTTTTATATATGGATCGACACTTTATGGGTGCACCCTGTTTTCCATTCATTCTGGAAATAAATATCGACACAAACTATATTAGTGTCGACACATTATTTAGACATATTCTCTCATAAAACCGGTATAATTGTACCGGTTAGATTGAAAAATTACATATTACATTATACTTTTGGGTTCGATGATTTTGGGATCGACACTTTTTATATATGGATCGACACTTTATGGGTGCACCCTGTTTTCCATTCATTCTGGAAAAAAATATCGACACAAACTATATTAGTGTCGACACATTATTTAGACATATTCTCACATAAAACCGGTATAATTGTACCGGTTAGATTGAAAAATTACATATTACATTATACTTTTGGGTTCGATGATTTTGGGATCGACACTTTTTATATATGGATCGACACTTTATGGGTGCACCCTGTTTTCCATTCATTCTGGAAATAAATATCGACACAAACTATATTAGTGTCGACACATTATTTAGACATATTCTCTCATAAAACCGGTATAATTGTACCGGTTAGATTGAAAAATTACATCCTTTTGGCCATATTGTAAATTTGCCTTTTACTTCCAAGTATCAACATGACCCTTAATGTGTATAAGAAACATGTACAACAACATACTGCTAACTTTTCTCATCTCATTCATAATTATATTCACATACAAAAATATAAATCGTATACAAAATTATAAATCTTATACAAAATTAACCCTACATTTACATCATTGCATTCTTTTGTTATTCTTATGTAATATTGCAGCTTTTGTTATCTCCTGTCTTCGTTCATTTTGATTGTGGCTTACGAGATCGTTTAATACTCGCGATCGATCCCAGTCTCCAACAACCTATATTCAAATTGTCAGAACGTTAAGTATTGTCAACTACAGCATTCAATCTACGACTTTTAACAATTTTACCACAAACGATTTTTTCTATCCACTTACAAAATCACCAGTTGCCCCTGTAGAACCGATCGATTCCATCCACATCATCACATACATGCCGCAATCATATCTGTTACAAAATTTGAAAACCACACATGTCAATTATGATGAATACTGCATAAATTAAGCTTTCTATTTGTGATAACATCTCATACCCATTCAATTGCTTATTCTTCTTATGCTCCACAAATTTGAAATTTTTCAAGGGATACTTTCCTAGAGATCCACAGGACTCAACCCAAATGCGTTTCTTATTATAAGAATCTAATATTTTAATCTGCATTAAAATAGAAGAAGTTATGCACCAAAAAAATTATGCATTATAATTTACATAATGTCCTTTCATACATACATACATACCAATCTCTTAGCATCCTTCACTCTCTGTTTAGCTGCTTCAGTTGTAAACATACTATCATATATTGTTACAACATGATCTACCATATCCAACACCAACAGATACCAATGTGAATTATGGTAGTTTATTGTGATCATGATCTGCAACAAATTTCACACCCAATTTGACAAAATTCAACATTCTATATCCGAAAACATCATTTGCAATTGGTATGGTGTCTTACCTTCTCACAGTCGGTGAATTTCACATAGTTATCCAATATGACACCCCAGAAGGTAGAAATACTCTCAACACTTTCTTTGTTGTTGGCTTCCAACGCCTGTTGCTGTAATTACGCAACAAACATTATTAATTTACCGTCTATAACACTACTTTTCAATATTTATTAATTTAACTCACCACTAAGAGGTATGGAAGGTAGCCAATCCTCCGGAGTGACTTTTGAGAATCGTAGCATATGGTCCAGGCGAGCAAATCGATAACCTAACAAAATTAATTACACAATCAGAACATATTCAATAAGTTTTAACATTTTCTACTTTCTACTTACCACACCGCCAACCCATTCCGTAGGCTTCAACGTTGCAACGTCGTATACAGTAGCGAATTGATTTCCCATTGAGATTACAGAATATCTGTATGAATCATTAGGATTAATATGTTGTCATGAAATATTTAAATATCACTCACAAAACAATATATTTCACTTACCCCGATTCTAACTCGCTATTCCATAAATAATCACAAATTGCAGCTTCGATGTCATCAATTCCGCTTGGAATATCCGCTTTTTCAACCTACAATTTTGCATACAAATTTTTGTCACAACAACATAATAAAAATCAAATTAAGTATTCTTTTATTAAACTTACCTTCTGCTTCTTCTTCTGGGGTGCAGGACATTCCGAATCCAAAACTGCTGCTATAACACTCTCCGGTGTATAAATGACATCGACTTCCTTCCTCCTCATTTCTTCCATCTCTTCTTCTTCCTCCTCCCTCTTTTCTTCTTCATATTTTTTCAGTTCATCGTACTTTTTTCTACATAGCTCTTCATCTCTTTTATTTCACCCTTCAATTGAGCTCCTTCATCCGAGTATTTATCAACCACCCCCTTCACCCCCGTAAGTTCACTCCTCAAATCCACAACCTCCTTCACCACTCCCTCAAATTTTTCTCCCGTCACCATCTTAATATCACCCCTTAACACCCCAACTTCTTTCACCACTTCACCCCTCAACACCTCTACTTCTTTCACCACTCCATCTATTTTTCCTTCCACTACCCCCTTATGCCTCTCGAGTGTATCTTCGACTCTCTCGAGTTTCTCTACGACTTGATCAAGTTTCTCTTCGACTCTTGATTGTCTTTGCATGATTTCAAATTGGATTTTTTTGATATCAGCCAATTCAGACATCAAAATGTCGAAGTTACTCTGTTTTGCTTCACCGTCGTCCCACTCACCGTCATCCCCCAATACAACCATCCCTCCTTTCTTCTCCTCTGCCTCCACTGCCTCCTCTACATCCTTGCCAATAACCTTCAAAATTAAATTACAATATTAAGACATTGATTATATTCTTAATATTATTTAATTACATTTATTACCATTTCTTGCTTCTTCCCTCTATCCAACTTCAACTTCACCATCACTCTAACCACCTCTTCCTTCCCCCATGCACGGATGCGTGCCACTCCGGTTCTTTCATAAGCCGGCACTGCCTCACAGCCCGACCAAAAATCGAACAGTGCAACCTGCATTTATAATAAAATTTATATTTTTATATAAAAACACAAAAAAGTGATTCAACTCATTTACCTCTAAGATTGCTATGCACCCTTTGAGGTATCTCTGGCTGCCCTTTTTAAAGGTGATATTGATTCAATCAATCTCGAATGGATATATTCAGCCCAATTGAATTCACCCTTCAAGCCTTCATCGCAAATGAGCTTCATATATTCCTTGTTCGTTGACGTATCACCCGTTGGACAAAGAAATATCCCGACAAGGTACAATAGAACTCGGGCCTTCAGCTCATCCCCCAGTAAGATCCACTTTTGATATCCTCTTCAACTTCAGCATATGTCACCTTATGATTCAAACCATATTTGGAGGCAAGTGCTTTCCAGTTCTTACTCCTACAGACTTCTATAACACTTTTGCCTTTGTTTTGTACCCCCAATACGGCTGCAGCAGTCGATACCCCCAGAGGGAATGAATAATCACCATACTTAGCCATACATTGACTGACGTCAAATTGTGCCATCAAGGATCGACACAATTCCCTCCGAATAGGTCGATCCCTTACTCCGATCAACGATCCAAAACCTATTTCTCCCAGCACATTCAACTGACCCTTCTCCTTAAGGTGTTTAATTAATAAATTCACCCTTTTAATGCTGCATCTTGTCGACACTTCCTACATTTTTTAACAATATATAATGTTATAGTTCTTATATATTTTGTATCAACGTATTTACAAGTTTAATGAATACCTTATTTTCATGTGCTTTCCTCCGTTCTTTGTATTCTTTACTATCATTCCTTGACTGTGTGATGTAAGGTTCCTTTTCAGCATCACTCATTGAATTCCATTTGGACCTCACATCTTTTTTCACCTAATATTAAACATAAACGTTTCTTAATCAATACATTAACACTAAATACTAATACTACTCAATGTCAATTTCATTTTACATACCGAACCGCTCTGTGTGCCATCTCCCTTCATCCTTTTGCATTCGGCCATACTGTTAACATTTAAAATTTGTAATCAATTTAAAGTTTATCGATACTTTAATCCAATTACCATTTCAACAATAATAACAAAAAGACATTGATACTTACTAGAAGTACATATATCCACCCTTTGGTTGCTTTCGAGTCTCGGCCTCAATTTCAAAGTCATCTGCTCCACCAACAATTTTCCAACCCATTGACTCCATTTTTCCTTCATATATCAGTTTACGCAAATCAAATTATTTTGTTACATACACTTTTCAATATACAAATATAGATAACTACTCTTGTGGTAAAACGGTTTTCTTCAAAAGAATTTGAATGGCCACACCAAAATGTGTCGGCACATTTATACAACCTATAATATCATTTTCTACCTATAATATTTAATAAAAGTATCGACATTTATATTTTTCCTTGAATATCTATTTCTACCTGCAATCGGTCCCAAATGCTTCCTTACTCCAAAACCCCAAACAACACATAAAAAACCCTATCGCGATTACTGTAATAATAAAAATTAGGGTTTCGACAACATACTTTTCGATTCGACTGCAGCAACAAACAAACAAACTTCGCTTTAGAAACGCCTTCTGAAATGCAGCAACAATTACTCTTCGATTTCAAAAACTCGTCCGTTCTATCTTTTTTCAGAGGATATTTAGCTATGGCCTTTATATTTTCATCGGATATGTTATTTATATTTAATCGATACAAATACAAAAGTGTCGATACTTTTATGTCAGGTGTCGATACTTTCGAAAGGATAATTACCTATTTCTTTGAAAGTGTCGATAATTTATTACACGTACTTACGAAAGTATCGACACTTTCAATATATCCGGTATCATTTTACCGGTTTTATCATTTTGATACCGGTTTTATCATATTTTTACCTGTTATATCGTTGTGGATCGATATATTTTTTTAAAGTATCGACACATTATAGGCGCTATAACTGCTTCTCTTTTAAATTCACAAAGTGTCGATCCTTATATAACGTATCGACACTTTTAAATTTACCGGTTTTATCATTTTGTTACCGGTTTTATCATATTTTTACCTGGTATATCGTTTTGGATCGATATATTTTTTAAAAGTATCGACACTTTTTAGGATTTAAAACTGCTTTTAAAGTTATGTAATTTATGTTTCAATTTATTTAATAGTGTTTCATGTTTTCCACCTACAATATTAATTTAATAATTTAATTTACACAAAATTTTATTTGATTGTTTTGATATTTTATAAAATATTATTTAGAATTTAAATTTAACAATATTAACCAAATATAATAATAAATATGTTTTCAACAGTGAAATAAGTATGGACACTTTTATAAAAATGATATATACTTTTTTGAAAGTTATGTAATTTATGTTTCAATTTTTTTAATAGTGTTTCATGTTTTCCACCTACAATATTAATTTAATAATTTCATTTACACAAAAAATTATTTGATTGTTTTGATATTTTATAAAATATTATTTAGATTTTAAATTTAACAATATTAACTAAAGATAATAATAAATATTTTCACAGTGAAATAAGTATGGACACTTTTATAAAAAGGATAGATAATTTACAATATAACAGGTAAAAATATGACAAAACCAGATTCATTATGACAAAACCGGTAAAATTTACTTGATATGTTAAAAGTATGGACACTTTTATAAAAAGGATAGATACTTACCGATAACCAAAGTTTACCGGTTACCAAATTTTTTAATAGTTTTTCATATTTTCTACCTAAAACATTATTAGTTGTCAACATAATAGGTACCGCTAAACCGAATTTATTAAATACATTTTAATGTATCCGGTAATGCTGTATATTAGCCGTATATTAACCCGCCTTTCCTGAGACATTCCCCTTTTCAAAAATCAACAAAATATATTAATTAATTCTAACCCATTATCAAGTATTAAGCCCACTCCTTGTTCCAAAAAAAGAAATACTAAAGCCCAATGGAACTCGAGAAATGGTTTATGGCGTTTCTTAATCTGCTCATGCAATCTTAACTTGGAAACAACAGATTTGTCTGTGATTTCTCTGAAAACAGAGCTTCCATGACAGAAGAATGTTTCTTCGATTTGTGGAAAAACAAATCATAAAAAAAGATGAACAAAAGAAACAAGGGAATCCTACGTAGTTAATTAACCAACACCATATCCGTTTGATCAGATATTCAAATCTCAGAATCGCTTTGCCTTTTTTCCTTGTGATCTGATTCCAATAATTCGTTTTTTTTTCGAAAAACCAGTCTTCCTGCGATGTTTTGTTCCTCGTACGGATCAGAGATAGACACGTTCAAAGAGACGACGACACGTGATCAGCTGATCCATTTGTCACGTTTTCTCCCTTGCTGACACGTCCCTGCCGCTTTGGCTAAAAGTCTTATCAACTTCCAAAAGAAAGGATGAACACAAGATTGTAATTGCAGCCATTTCCTTACATGGTTAGTTTCAATGACTAGAGCTTTTGATCTCATAATTCTGGGATTTTTCTGGGTTGTTTGAGTTCTAAAGGTACCCTTTCCTTGTTCTTTTAGCTTCAATGGCTTGCCCTTTTTGATCTCATAATTCCGGGATTTTTTCTGGGTTGTTTTCAGTTCTAAAGGCACCTTTTTGATCCCTAATTCTGGAATTTTGTGGGTTCTTTTCTATTCTTTTGATTTCGTTGATTATTATTTGTTTTGTCTTCAATTGTGTATGATGTCTTTGTTCATGCTATCATTTCCCTGTGTGGTTAGATTTGAGAGTTGTTTTTGCAGAAACAGAGAAATATAATGCCAAGGCAAAACCCGGCTGAAATGGTGGATCCGAGCAGCGACGGTGCCGCCGAGTATGTCGAATTGGGGGAACGTTCTTCCCCCAAGCTAGATAAGTACCAAAAGGTATCTGTCATACCTCTTTTTTCCTAATCTTCTATGAGGTCTCAGGTGGACCTTTCGGCATAGAAGATAGTGTTCAAGCAGCCGGTCCCCTTTTAGCTCTCATCGGATTTGCTAGTTCCGTTCGCATGGAGCGTACCGGAGGCATTAATACGGCTGAATTAGGCACAATGTTCCCGGAGAATGGAGGCTATGTTGTCTGGGTGTCATCAGCTTTAGGCCCTTACTGGGGCTTCCAAACAAGGATGGATGAAATGGCTGAGTGGGGTTATCGATAATGCTTTGTATCCTGTTTTGTTCCTCGATTACCTGAAATCAGCCATCCCAGAATTGGAAGGAGGTCTTCCAAGGACGACTGCCGTGTTGGCTTTAACCGTAGTTCTCACTTATATGAGCTATAGAGGCTTGAATATAGTGGGATGGGTGGCAATATTCCTTGGGGTGTTTCACTTCTCCCCTTCATTTTCATGGGGTTTGTGGCTGTTCCTAGATTGGATGCTTCAAGGTGGCTTGTAATGGACATTAGTGATGTGAACTGGAGTTTGTACTTGAATACTCTCTTTGGAATCTGAATTATTGGGACTCCATTAGTACTCTTGCCGGCGAGGTGGAGAATCCAAGCAAAACTCTTCCAAAATCGCTTTTTTATGCTCTTTTTATTGGTCATTTTCGGGTACTTTTTCCCTCTTTTGGTCGGTACGGGGGTGGTTCCACTCAATCGTGAGCTCTGGACCGATGGATATTTCTCGGACATTGGTCAAATGCTGGAGGTGTCTGGCTGCGAACATGGATTCAAGCGGCGGTGCTCTATCCAACATGGGGATGTTTCTCGCTGAGATGAGTAGCGATTCGTTCCAGCTCGAGGGAATGGCGATTCGAGGGATGCTTCCCGAGCTTTTCGCAAAGAGGTCTCCTTATGGAACCCCTTTGGTTGGGATCTTGTTCTCAGCATCCGGTGTTATACTACTGTCATGGATGAGCTTCCAGGAGATTGTGGCGGCAGAGAACTTCTTGTACTGTTTCGGAATGATCATGGAGTTTATAGCATTCGTGAAGCTGAGGATAGATCATCCAGCAGAATCAAGGCCGTATAAGATCCCCCTCGGCACGGTTGGATCGATTATAATGTGCATCCCGCCGACAGTGCTGATTCTCGTGGTTTTAGCATTTGCATCCTTCAAAGTCATGGTGATCAGCATGGTAGCAATTATGATCGGGCTTGTTCTTGAGCCATGTTTAAGGTACTCGGAGAGGAAGGATGGTTCAAATACTCCATAATTGCTGACAACCATGACTATCATTCTGCCTATCAGTAATGTAATAAAAAGAACATGATATCATGTAACCACAATTCTCTTTCGTTCCGTTTTCCTTTGCATCTTATAAATATATATCCATATTCGTGACGAAAAGATCCACCACCAATTAGTTTATAGCTCAGCACCAGATAGTTGTACTTACAAGTCTAATACCTATTGGAAATGTGTTAAAAAGAAAATGTTTCACTACAAACATACATTATAACAGAACAAAGTTTGCCGAACCCTCTGCCGTTTTCAAATCCGTAATATTTAAAGTGCCCCAGGAAAGAGGAGACTATTATTAAGTAAATAAGACTTAGGAAACTATCACAGGTGATTGTCATCTTTGTACTCTTTAGTTCTAAGTTTTTCAGCACAGAAGCTAGACGCAGTTACAGTGTATCTTAGAGGCGTTGAAGGCTCGGTTCTCGTACCGGTCCAGAAGCTACTCGGTATTCATATAAGAAACTGATGCAACACAGAAAACGTGTGTTGATGCATGATCAGGTCATGCTGGATTCCGTTGGCGTGGTACAAGGAGCCAGTGTATTAGGAGGCAAGTTCATTCCGCCCCCTCTAACAGATAGGTTTGGACCCTTTATGAAGCTAGCCTGCTGACTAGGTTTGAGTCAAGGAACACACGATTACTGTGATGTCATCGTGGAAATGCCGACGGACACCCCGGTCGATCTTCTTCAAGTCGGAATACCGCATTTCTCTCTTTTCGCTGCTTTGTGTAGAGCAGTTCTTACCAGCCTCCTAGCACTTCCTGCATGAAGAATCCAAGACAACAGAATTAATATTTATCAGTTCTTCTGATACCATTTCATCTGTTGAACAGTTATAACTTCGGATGCATGGGAGAATAAATGACTGTTTCAAGGCTTAAACTTACACTTCGAGAATGCTTTCGAACAATATCGACAGCCTCTTGATTGCTTAGGTGCTCCAGAGCCCATCGGACGCAAATATCACGAATTATCATATGGCAATAGCTTGTGCACTGATATCGATGGTCTGCGCTCAATATCGGCCTTTTAAAAGGCTCACGGAGGCGAAACTTGGGATATAAAGGCTCCCTGTTGAACTCAGCCTTTTTCAAATATACATCCCCGATTGATCGGGAAATCTGAAAGGTTGTTAATTCTATTAGTTAAACATCCTCGAAAAGTTCTGGCAACAAAGCAAAGCAGGGAAAACCATAGCAATGAAATTTTACAGAATCGATCATGCTGGCTGCAACAGCGTGTCTTATTATAAGAATTCCATAAAACAAATTGCACTTCTAGGTGCACATAGTTTTTCGAGAAGTATTCGTAAAGACCGCTTTCCGGAGTCATTACGACAGCAGAAATCGAAATATGCACTTTACTCTCTCCGCAAAATCCGGAAAAATGCAAAACTCTAAAAGACAATGCAACAAAAAACACATTAGGATATCCATGCACCTGCATAGAGATGAAAGGTTATGCAGCTATCGTGTTTCCATTATAAAGACTGAAAGTTTGAACTAGCCAGCTCCGGGATCACCACCGAGCATATTAGTTAATTGCTTTCAGTGAGATCAATATACAATTCGACAAATTTCTAGTTCCCATCATGAAACAGCAGGTAGCACTCTGTTATCACTTTTGATTATCTAGTTAATTACTAAGTTCTCTCGATCAATTATATGGCATCGTTCCCCTCGAATGCTACACCGTTTTCCTCCTCAATATTGCCTTTGTCTTACAATTTATTCTCGGTCGAAAACATTTATTTCAGAAGGTAAGAAATGAGTAGACTAAACAATGCCTCGGTCGTGCCTTTATCTTGGAATTTAGCATAAATCGAACTACGGCTAAACCAACTCCCCAATTATTATAAATAGCACGTTCTATAGTGCTCAACTTGAACAAGAACTGGTTCAAGCTATCAAAGTTATTTGCATAGTGAAAAAACTTACCTATCAAAGTTATTTGCATAGTGAAAAACTTACCTGTATAAGACCTTTTACACGCCATACATTGTGCTTCAAAACAACAATCTGCGAGTCGTCAGGGTGCAACGACTGCAGCCTGTCTTCAGATTCTATGCACACGTTATGCTCCTCCGACAGCTGACTGGCTAGATATCTCTGTTTCCCTTACAGCTCTCCCCAAAACGGCACGTGAATCACCAAGGTTGGCAACGTAAAGGTTGCCGCCACAGATAACACCAACCAGGCAGCAGGATCCAACAGCTGCAATTTGTGGGCTCATAGGCCATTGTTTGGCAACGAGAGACGTAAAACCTCTTCTGTTGCTTGATATGCTTTTCGTATTACGTCAACTGACATTGTCTGATGCTCAGAGTGAACCCTGAAACATAACAAACATATCGAATAACAAACATCACCGAAACAAAAGTGATGAGAAAAATAAAAATGTAAAAGATAGATACCAAGGCTCTACAGCAACAAATCACTACTGAAAGCAAAAACAACAAAGTGAGACTCGGAAACTTATAACAAGTTCACTACACTAATTCCTTTCGATCCGATAATTCTACCCCAAAAGTTGCTCTACTTCCCTGATCAGAAAGTAGAGGGAACTAAAAATTAACCCCAGAAAAGGCATCTTACGCTTGAGATGTTGAAAGAGATGATCATTGATGTAGCGCGAAGTCTCTGGCCCCCCATGCCCATCGTATACGCCAACAAAAGTACCATAGGGTCCTGATCATGTGAACTCAAACAACCAGACTCAAGCTGGTGGTCTTCATCAAACTGTTGGCCTGAACCATTGCATCGAGAACTCGCCGTTAATATGCTGTCCAATACCTTGTACCACAAAAGCCCATCTTGACGGCCTGCGGCATCTGCACTTTCGTGATTGTATCGATCCGACCTCGGCCAAAACAGGCCCTCAAAAGGTTAATCAACCCTGATAACATCCCTCATCTCATCCACAAAACCTCCAAATACGCCTAATCTAAACCACCACTGAAAAATAATAACCAAACCCGAAGAAAACCGAACAGCGAGCCGAACCAGCCTTGCTTTCTCACTCAATAATGGAACACTGGAGCAACATCAACAACAAAGA